>NC_133142.1:13105315-13405315 GCF_048418815.1 Hemitrygon akajei
GGCTTCTTTCTCCACCGAGGAGTGCTGAATTTCAGGGCCCTGAAGGGTATGAGAGAAGAATGCTACTGGCCTTCCTGCCTGATTGAGGGTAGCAGCCAGCGCGAAGTCAGAGGCGTCACTCTCTACTTGGAAGGGAATGGTCTCATCCACTGCATGCATCGTTGCTTTGGCAATGTCCCCTTTAATGCGGCTGAAGGCCGTGCGGGCCTCGGCTGAGAGGGGAAATGCAGGGGACTTGACCAGGGGGCGGGCCTTGTCTGCGTAGTGAGGGACCCATTGGGCGTAATAGGAAAAGAAGCCCAGGCACCGTTTGAGGGCTCTGAGGGTGGTGGGAAGAGGGAGTTCCAACAGGGGGTGCATACGGTCGGGGTCAGGGCCAATGACCCCATTTCTCCACGACATACCCAAGGATAGCAAGTCGAGTGGTTCCGAACACACACTTGTCCCTGTTATAGGTGAGGTTAAGAGCTTTGGCCGCTTGGAAAAATTGTTGGAGGTTGGTGTCGTGATCCTGCCAGTCGTGACCGCAGATGGTGATGTTATCCAGATAGGGAAATGTGGCCTTCAGTTGGCACTGGTCCACCATCCGGTCCATTTCCTTCTGGAAGACAGAGACACCATTTGTGACACCAAACGGGATGCACAGGAAGTGATAGAGCCTGCCGCCCGCCTCGAAGGCAGTGTAGGGGCGGTCCTCCGGGCGGATGGGGAGCCGATGGTAAGCGGATTTTAGGTCTATGGTTGAGTACACCTTGTACTGAGCTATCTGATTGACCATATCCGCGATGCGGGGTAGGGGGTACGCGTCAAGCTGCGTGAACCTATTGATGGTCTGGCTATAGTCCACGACCATCCTATTTTTCTGCCTGGTCCGAACAACAACCACCTGGGCCCTCCAAGGGCTTGTGCTTGGCTCAATGATCCCCTCCCCGAGCAGCCGCTGCACCTCTGACTGAATAAAGGCCCTGTCCCCCGCGCTGTACCTCCTGCTTTTAGTTGCCACAGATTTACAGTCGGGGGTCAGGTTGGCGAACAGTGGTGGGGGAGGGATCTTGAGGGTGGAGAGGCTGCAAGTGGTGTCAGTAGCGCAGCTTGTCGGCATGGTGCTGGGTGGGATGTGCGGGTCGGTGTGTGTGTGTGTGGTCAGTAGCGGGGCATATGATGAAGTCCCACAAAACTGAGGATTTCTGACAGTGATTGGTGGGAGGGGCCCGTCATACTCCATTGTCACACTTTTCAGTTGGCTCTGGAAGTCGAGCCCCAATACCACAGGGGCACACAGTTGAGGCATGACCAGTAACGCAAAGTCCCGATATTCTGTGCCCTGCACCACCAATGTCGCTACACAACCCCCCGGATGTCTGTGGAATGCGATCCAGAAGCTATGCTGACCTTCTGGCTTACTGGCTGTGTCACGAGTCCGCAGCGTTGCACTGTGTCTGGTTTAATAAAACTCTCAGTGCTGCCCGTGTCAAACAGGCAGCTAGCCCTGTGCCCCTCCATTAGGATGTCCATCATCGACCTGGCGAGCTGGTGTGGAGCACTTTGGTCGAGGGTCACGGAGGCCAGAGTTACATTGCCGTTTTGGTGCCCGGTAAGCACCCGTGGGTTGGAGGCGGGGCGAGGTGGCGCCGACAAAGATGGCCGCCCCCATGCCTTGCACGCGGCACTGTTTGACCCTGCTCGCAGTTTGGACTTACAGGCCTTGGCGAAGTGGCCCTTCTTTCCGCAGCTGGAGCAGGTAGCTTCTCGGGTCGGGCAGCGTTTTCAGGGGTGCTTTTCGAGTCCGCAGAAGTAACACTGTGCGGACTTGTGACTGGCAGCAGCCGAGGTCAATTCGCTGGTGGGTTGCGGGGTCTGCTGCATCCACGGGGCCAGCGGGAGATCACACGCCTGGACAGCATCAGCGTTGTGCAAAGCGGCCTCCAGCATGTCGGTCAGCTTGATCGCCGAATGTAAGGTAAGATCGGTGTGTTCCAGCAGCTGCTGGCGCACGTACACTGACCTGATCCCCGTAACGAAGGCGTCTCTTACTAGCAGCTCCGCATGCTGTTCCGCCATCAGCCCCCTTCAGTCGCAGGCCCGCACGGGTGTCTGTAGGGCCCGGACAAACTCAGCACTCGACTCTCCGGCCCGCTGCTGCCGTGTCGCTAAGCGATGTCTTGTGTAGATGGTGTTCACCGGCCGCCGGTATTGTCTTTTGAGGGCGTCCAGTGCCCCTTGGTAGGTCGGCAGGTCCCTGATCAGGGAGTAGACCCACGGACTGACCCAGGAGAGGAGAATTTTGTGCATCGTGGCAGGCTCGGTCACGGAATCTCCTCCAGGTACGATTCAAAGCATGCAAGCCAGAGTTCAAAAGCGATGTCAGCTTCCGGAGATTGAGGGTCAATATCCAATCTGTCGGGTCGTAAAATGCTCTCCATGGTTTAAAATTGCTGCTAATAAAATTGATGCACCATCAATAACTCTTGGAGACAGGAGGCGAACGATAGGCTTTTATTAGCAGCAAAAGGGAGCACAGTATCTCGGAGACTGAGGGAGGAGCAGTGCCTCCAATTGCCTTTATACAGGGGTCTGTGGGAGGAGCCACAGGAGCAGTCAGCAGAGGGGCGTGTCCAGACAGGTATACATAGTTTACCACAGGTTGCCTCCATAAGCTCTAGTATTTGTTTTTTTTTACTTTTAAGCACTCCTGTGTGAAAGCCAACAGCTGTCCGTCGTTTTAAGTTTTTCTAGTCTGTAACTGCACAATTGTGCACTTTTACGGCGAGATTCGACACCAAGGCATGACCAGTAACGCAAAGGCTTGTTTTCGGTAGATGTGTCCTGCGCATGCACAGGAGGAGGAGATTCGCCGAAATCTCCGTTTCAATGTAGATAGAGATATTTTTTAAAACGCATAGTGTGGACGCCTATCGTTTTTACATGAAACCGGAGCTTTCAAAATTATCCGGTCTAGTGTGGATGTAGCCTGACTGATGCAGTGTCAGATTATGATTACTAAGGATTTGAATCTGATAGTTCATTAGTTTTCAATAGTTAAAGGGTAGTCTAAATCCCTTCTGAACCATCGAGTTCTAATTGCATTATTCTCCAGTGTTAGCTTATTTGCATAATTATTCCTTGCAGAAGCAGCAGGCTCATACGTGTAGGAATGCGTTCGTAACGGGAGGGTAAAGTAAAGGCAAATAAAAAGGAATGGTATCAATCATAGGACAATATCACAATTAATGGACACAAGTTCTGAGGCTCTGTGGCAGGCCACAATATTCCCTACCAATCTGCAGGTATAAAGTGAATCTAAATGTCAGTAGGACAACTTCAAGCAATAATTAAACTGAACAAACTGTGGTTATGTATTGGCATGGATGGGGTGAAATATTCAAATGCTCAAAGATTCAAGATTCAAAGTACATTTGTTATCCAAGTACATATACAGTATACAACCCTGAGATTCATCTTCTCCACAGACAGCCACGAAACAAAGAAAACCATGGAACCCGTTCAATGAAAAACTTAGAAGCTTCCAACGCGTTAAAAAAAGAACAAATGGCGCAAATGGCAAAACAAACTAGAGAAAAGCACAGAATATAAAACATCAAACGACAAAGTCAATGAAACAGTATAGGGGTGTTCAGTTTCAGCTCAGTTCACTTCAATCTAGTGTTACGTTGTTCACTAATAGCAGGTTGCAGAGCTAGTCCGCAGCCATCCTCTCTTCTCAGCATCCAGAAAGCCAAGCAGTCCTTTTAGTTCAGGGGTTCCCAACCCCTTTTTATGCTATGGGCCAATGCCATTAAGCAAGGGGTCTGTGGACCCCAAGTTGGAAACACCTGTTCTGGGTCAACACCCTAGCTTCCAACTGAGCCTTCCAGACTTTGCATCAAACCTTACAACTTCATTCAGCTTGCTTTCTCTGCATTAGAACTAGCCAGTTGCCAGGTATTTCCTATAAACACTACAAAAGTGTTTACATTCCTTTGTATTTCCTGTCCCTCTAATTGCTTTACATGTGTTTATGTTTCTTCTCTGTATTTTCCTTCATTAACCTATTAACCACTTGCTTTCATTAACCATTTATCCTCAGTGCAAACCTTGCCTCACCCAATCAGAGATGTTCCTCCTGTTCTATCCATCCCATCCTCTCTATAGCTAAAATCTAATTTGTTTCTTCTTTTTCTCAATTCCAACTGAGGTTCATTGACCTGAAATGTTAACTCTGTTTTTCTTTCCACTGTTGATATTGTGATTCATTTAGTTGTCCATACATGAAAGATAATTTAGACGAAGTATTTTATATATTACTGTTCTTTATGTTCCTATTGTAGAGTAGGTGCTGGAGAGCACAAACCTTCTACTGAGATTACTCACTTTAATGGATACAAGCTGCCACTAAATATCTGAAGGGTGAAGAATCACAGTAAAAGAATGAAAAAAGAGAGACAAGTTAATTAGAGCTTATCTTTGAATGTTGTTTTAAATAATGTGAATACTTCCTGTTTATTTACACCAAGGGTTTCCAACCTGAAGTCCATAGGCTGCTCAGTCAATGGTAGGGGTCCATGGCATAAAAAGAGCTTGGGGTCCACTGATTTACAAGGACATCTTAGAATGTTTACATTTAAGCAAATGTTACCCTGTCTCCATCTAGATGAGGCATTTCAAGATGGCAAGGTGAATGGTCTGTTCAGTCTTTGACCTCATTCTGTTGTTCAATTCTATCATGGCTGATTTATATGTTGTGCATTAACTAGCCCTGTTTTCAGATACTTTACTGACCTTCTCCAATATAAACCTATCCATCTCCATTGTGAAATGTTCAGTTTATCACAAGCTATCCATAGCTCAGCAGGATTTCAAGAAATCCATGTATCTGATTTCAATTCCCATTAAGTGAAGAAATTATCTTGACATCATCCTGTAATACCTTAACTCTTATTTTAAGATTTTCCCCTTCTTTTCCCTCAACTTAGAAATAATTCCCTTCTTATATCTCAACAATTTATGCATGCTAATTAGATAATCCTTCAACCTTTTATAATCAGTGGAATACCAGGGTAATCCTTGCAACCTGTTGTCGCTGGAAAGGCTTCTCAACCTTAATACCATTCTGGTGATTGCATGCTACAAGAACAGTAAATCTTCTGCAGATATGATAACCAGTAATGATTGCTACATCCCAGTCTTCTAGAACTTTCCCGTTAGTTCCTAGTTATTACAGTTGTCAGCAATTGGAACGGGGGTGGAGAACATGGAATAGAAGCCTGTAGAATTGCAGAGGATTGGAGCGAGACTTCTGAACATCTTTCGTGAGTGTGATCATGGCCTGCCACAGAGGTAATGAACTACAATTACTGAAATCATTGGCATTGCTGTTGTCAGTTTAACATTAGCCCTATTTTATTTCTGCAAAGCTATTTTTGTATAGGTAATCAACCAGTGACAGGCGTCCATTTTTCTTTCATTCACAGGTTTAAAAATCTTCCCTTCCTGATTTATAAGGAGAGCTTGGGTGATTTGGGACTTTTTTACCTGGCGTGAAAGAAGCTGAGGGGCAACTTATGCAAAGTAATAAAATCTAATAGAAGTCTTTTCACCAAGGTAGGGGAGTCTAAAGCAAGGTTTAAGTTGACAGGGGAAGACTGAAATGGGATCTGTGGAGTAACCTTTTCACATATAAGTTGGTGGATATAAGTAATGAGCTGCCAGAGGAAGTGGTAGAGGCAGGGACTGTGCAATTACTGAAAAAGTAAAAGGAGAGGAAAGGTTTAGAGCAGGGATTCCCAGGCTGGGATCCAGATGGACTCCTTGATTAATGGTAGGGTCCATGGCATAAAAAAGATCGGGAACCCCTGGTTTAGAGGGGTAGGACTGAGTGAAGGCATATGGAAAGAGCTTAGAAATTCACTTTGGTCAGGGCTGAAGGATATGGTTCCATGCTGCATAATTCTATGACTGTGGTTGCTGAAGATGTGACTATTCATTCTACTCCATCTTGTTAGTCAGCACTGAGTGTGGTCTCATTTTCCTGGCTGGATGATTTTAATATCAGAGAATGTATACAATATACAACCTGAAATTCTAACTCGCTTCTTATTCTTCATCCTTTTCCCCAAACTGTATTTAATAGAACAAGACCATTTATCCCTCTGTACTTACAATGGCTCTTTGAAAAAGACTTGGAACTGGACCTGCTCTGATTTCCTCAATGTCCTCCAGACTATTAGAACAGGGACGACCCTCTAGAACAGATATCAGGAGGAAATTTTTTAGCCAGAGAATAGTGATTCTCTGGAATGCTCGCCATAGACAGCTGTGGAGGCCAAGTCCATGGATATATTTAAAGCAAAAGTTGATAGTTTCCTGGCTGGTCAGGCATCAAAGGTTATGGCGAGAAGGCAGGTGTATGGGGTTGAGTGGGATCTGGGATCAGCCATGATGGAGTGGCAGAGCAGACTTGATGAGCCAGATGGCCTAATTCTACTCCTACATCTTATGGCCTTACGTTCTATGGAAGCAATTGAGATCATACACATATGGGATGGTACTTGGACGTCTTGCATTTTACTTGGTCACCAGACCAGAATGACACTGATCTGGCCTTCAGCAGATTGTGGATCTCATGCTTCATCCAGGGCTTCTGCTGTGGAAATCGCCGAATGATTTTGTGCAGCCTCAGTCGTGTACAACTGTTTTTATAAAATTCATAACAGCCACAGTGTATCTGTTCAGATTCTCTGATGAGTCCTTAAACACCGTCCAGTCCATTGACTCAAAGCAAACTGGTAGTCACTCCTCCATCTCCTGTGACCACTTCTTTGTTGCCCTTATCTCTGGAACCTTGCACTTTAGCCTCTGCCTTATGCAGGTAGGAGGACAGCCAAGTGATCTGATTTCCTGAGATGCAGTCTAGGCATGGAACGAATAATATTCATAATTATAGTGTAGCAGTGGTCAAGTGTGTTGGGACCCCTGGTGCTCCAGCTGATATGCTGATGATAATTGGGCAGAGATTTTTTCGAATAACCCTAAATTAAACCCCGACAATGATCTGGAAGGTGTCGGGAGTTCACTGTTTCTTGCTTGCTGATGGCATTACTCAGTACCTCGAATACCTGCTTAATGCCGGCCTTTGGCAGTGTGTAAGCTGTAGTCAGGATCATGGAGGAGAACTTTCTTGGCAAGTAGAATGGTCACACTTCATCATTTGATGTTCTAAGTCGGGCGAACAAGAGTGCATCAAGACTTCTGTGTCCAAGTACCATGAAGAGTTTATCGTGAAACACAGACCCCCATGTTTTACCTTCTCCGAATCACCAGTCCAGTCCACCTTGTATATAGGGAAGCCCTCAGGTGTTACCAACGTGTCTGGCATGTCCAGAGTGAGCCATGCCTTCGTGAAACATGGAACATATCAATACATCATTTCTCTCTGATACAGCAATCTTGCCTTTAGATGCTCAGTCTTGTTCTCCAGTGACAGTACATTGCTAACAAGATACTGGGTAGAGTAAGTTTCATACCTCAATGTTTCAGGTAGGTATGGAGTCCGCCCCTCCTTTCTTTCTTTTGGACCTAGCAATGTACCTTTGTCCACTTAAAGGTGCTGTACCTGCATTCTTGAGTGTTAAGTCTGCCGAGTCCTTCAGAAGATCGTGAAATCACTCGTTCATTAAGATAATTCAAAAGTGCTTTGCTTAAAGGTAAATTACAGGTTGCAGATTGCAGTGAGAGTAGTTCAGAAGAAGAATATTTAGAAGTTTTGTAAGCTGCCCATAACACTTCACTGTGGTTCACCAGCACTATCTCACTCTATTATTTGATAATACTTCGAATGCTGTGAGCAGTTTTGGTCCCCTTATCTACAAAAAGTTGTGTTGGCATTGGAGAGGATCCAGAGGAGGTTCATGAGTATGATTCCAGGAATGAAAGGGTTAACGTAAAAGGAGCATTTGAAGGCTCTGGACATGTATGATCTGGAGTTTAGAAGAATGAGGGGGGTTCTCAATGAAACCTACTGAATATTGAAAGGACTAGATAAAATGGATGTGGAGAGGTTGTTTCCCATAGTGGGGGAGTATAGGACCAGAGGGCACTGCCTCAGAATAGAGGGACATCCATTTAGAAGCATGAGGAGGAATTTCTTTAGCCAGAGTGTGGTGAATTTGTGTAATTTCATTGCCATAGACGTCTGTGGAGGCCTAGTCTTTTAAAGTGGAGGTTGATAGGTTCTTGATTAATCAGAGTATCAAGGTTAATAGAGAGAAGGTGGGAAAATGGGGTTGAGAGGGATAATAAATCAGCTATGATGGAATGTGAAGCAGACTTGATTGGGCTAAATGGACTAATTCTGCTGCTATTAATGCTCTCTCCGGTGCCTCTGCTGCTCCCCTTTCTCCCATGGTCCACTCTCCTCTCCTATCAGACCTTTACCTTTTCCACCTATCTCCTCTCAGCTTCTCACTTCATCTCCCCTCCCCCACCCACTAACCTTTTCCCTCACCTCATTTTGCCTATCACCTGCCAGGGTGTACTGTTTCCCCCCTGCCCCACTTTCTTATTCTGGCTTCTTTGCCCTTCCTTTCCAGCCCTGATGAAGGTACTTGACCTGAATTATCGACTCTTTATTCCTCTCTATATATGCTGTCTGTCCTGCTGAGTTCTTCCAGCACTTTGTGTGCGCTCCCCAAGATTCCCAGCATCTGCTGAACCTCTTGCATTTATGAATCTGTTTGCTTGTCAAGAACTTGCAGTTGATTTTTCTCAATGAGCCTGACAGCACAGAATACAATTTTTGAATGGTTCCTTGGATGAGATTGTGGTTGGTTATTAAAAATATAAATCTCACTTCTTTCTCATCTTGTGTAGGTACCAATACTATGACCTTATGAATTTTAACGTTTGTTCTTGCCAGATAATTAGTAAAATCCTGGTGTGCATTCATTTCGATGCTTCATTTCAAATAAATCAAATCCACAAATCTGTATAAATCAGACAAATGATGGATAATTATATTAATTAAGTTACCTGCTGTAAAGAAATTTTAATTTCTGATAACATTTAATTGGTTGAGGACTTACATGTCCCGAGGCTGAGAGAGGAGCTGTAGAAGTTTCTTCTTAACGAGAGAGGAAGTTCAACTTTCAATCTACTTCAGAAAGGAAGAGCATAAGAATATATGTGTATTCTGTGGTAACTTAAGCAGAAAGAAACTGTGCCACTACCAATAAGTGCTTACATCATATTGGTTAAACTGACTTCTCATTTACACTGAACTGTGGTATATAAAATTCTGCAGTATTTTGTTAAAGTAAGGAAGTGTAAACATATGAGAGAAAAAAATCAGACAGAAATGTTAGAAAAGATTAATTCATTGTTGATAACATTGTGAATGGCACTTCATCAAGAAGTGGTTCTGGGTCATTTCAGTTCAGGCAGAATTTGGATTAAATTTTGTTATTTGTTTATTGTGAATGTGAGGGAGAATCTGAAATGATTATTCATGTTCCATGTTGCCTGCACCAAAAGGCAATCAACTATTCTTTGTGCCATTGTTCCTGAGTAGTCGTTAGATTGCGTAGCAGGGGAGAGGGTTCAAAAGAAGTGAGCAAGGGCAGTCGAGGCATACTCCATGCCACAAGTTCCCATTGGGACATTAGATTCTGTATAATTAGGACTTGGCGAGGGCCAATATAAAGAACTTAGGTTTAAACGGAGTGGACATTGCGTGAGTGGGCTGTGTTAGAGTGGGGAGCTCGGGCTCTGGGTCATAGAGGCTATGATGAAAAGAGGCGAAGGCTGGAGGTAGACTTCCTCATTTAATTTTTGCTTAATAGGTAGGAAGATGGAGGAGGTCCTGAAGAGAGAATTACAGAGTTAGGTAGTAAACTGTAAAACAGGACAGGATATCCAGTGGATTGCTGGCTGAACCACATGCTGGTGAGGGTAAAAATAGGATGATATGACACAATAGACAATAGACAATAGACAGTAGGTGCAGGAGTAGGCCATTCGGCCCTTCTAGCCAGCACCGCCATTCACTGTGATCATGGCTCATCATACACAATCAGTACCCCGTTCCTGCCCTCTTCCCATATCCCTTGACCCCGCTATCTATAAGAGCTCTATCTAACTCTCTCTTGAATGCATCCAGAGACTTGGCCTCCACTGCCTTCTGGGGCAGAGCATTCCACATATCCACCACTCTCTGGGTAAAAAGTTTTTCCGCATCTCTGTTCTAAATGGCCTACCCCTTATTCTTAAACTGTGGCCTCTAGTTCTGGACTCACCCATCAGCAGGAACATGCTTCCTGCCTCTAGCGTGTCCAATCCCTTAATAATCTTATATGTTTCAATCAGATCCCCTCTCATCCTTCTAAATTCCAGTGTATACAAGCCCAGTCGCTCCAATCTTTCAACATATGACAGTTTCACCATTCCGGGAATTAACCTTGTGAACCTACGCTGCACTCCCTCAATAGCAAGAATGTCCTTCCTCAAATTTGGAGACCAAAACTGCACACAGTACTCCAGGCGGGGTCTCACCAGGGCCCTGTACAGCTGCAGAAGGACATCTTTACTCCTATACTCAATTCCTTTTGTTATAAAGGCCAGCATGCCATTAACTTTCTTCACTGCCTGCTGTACCTGCATGCTTGCTTTCATTGACTGATGTACAAGAACACCTAGGTCTCGTTGTACTTCCCCTTTTCCTAACTTGACTCCTATTAGATAGTAATCTGCCTTCCTGTTCTTGCCACCAAAGTGGATAACCTCACATTTATCCACATTAAACTGCATCTGCCATACATTTGCCCACTCACACAACCTGTCCAAGTCACCCTGCATTCTCATAACATCCTCCTGACATTTCACACTGCCACCCAGCTTTGTGTCATTGGTAAATTTGCTAATGTTACTTTTAATCCCTTCATCTAAATCATTAATGTATATTGTAAACAGCTGCGGTCCCAGCACCGAACCTTGCGGTACCCCACTGGTCACAGCCTGCCATTCTGAAAGGGACCCATTAATCGCTACTCTTTGTTTCCTGTCAGCCAGCCAATTTTCAATCCATGTCAGTACTTTGCCCCCAATACCATGTGCCCTAATTTTGCCCACTAATCTCCTATGTGGGACTTTATCAAAAGCTTTCTGGAAGTCCAGGTACACTACATCCACTGGCTCTCCCTTGTCCATTTTCATGAATGCGTGGCTGAGGAACTGGTGTAGGAACCAGTGCTTCAGACTTATGGATCATTGAGATCTCTTCTGGGGATGTTATGACCTGTACAAAAAGATCAGGTCAGACCTGAAACTGAGGGGGCCAATATCCTTGCTAGTAGGTTTGCTAGAGCTGTTGGGGAAGGTTTAAACTAATTTGGCAGGGGGGTGGGAGCTGGAGTCATAGGGCTGAGGATGGAGCAGTTGGTATACAAGTAGATGCATGGTGTAGAGAGACTGTAAGGAAGGGAAGGGAGATGATAGGGCAAAATTGCAGTCAATGAGATGAGTTAAAGTGTAACGTGAGGACAAAATTGAAAAAGGTGATGAATACTGGACAGCAAGTGTTATATTTAAATACACACAGTATGTGGATTAAGGTAGAAGATCTTGTAGCGTAGGTAGAGATTGTTGTTTGATGGTTCTGGGCCTGTACTCCCTGGAGTTTCAATAAATTACGGGGGATCTCATTGAAACGTACTGAATAATGAAAGGCCAAGACAGAGTGGATGTGGAGAAGATGTTTCCTATAGCGAAGGAGTCTAGGACCAGAGGGCACGGCCTCAGAATACAGGGATGTCTATTTAGAACAGAGATAAGCAGAGGTTTCTTCAGTCAGAGGATGGTGAATCTGTGGAACTCATTGCCACAGACAGTTGTGGAGGCCAAGTCATAAGGTATACTTAAAGCAGAGGTTGATAGGTTCTTGATTACTTAGGGTGTCAAAGGTTACAGGGAGAAGGCAGGAGAATGGGGTTGAGAGAGATAATAAATCAGCCATGATGGAATGGCAGAGTAGACTCAATGGGCTGAGTGGTTTAATTCTGCTCCTATGTCATATGGTCTTACAGTTTATCTCATACTTAATGTGAAAGTGGAAGAATTTCCCTTTATTACTAAAGTCCTGCAGAGCTTTACTGAAAATCTTTTGCTTCATTTGGCTTGGTGAGACTAATATGTTTCAAACCCGTACCTCTTCCAAAACTACAGCAATGTTGAGGTGGCTAGGGAAGATCGATATTAATGGCTTTAATGGTAAATTTAAAAATATTATATCTGAAAATTATGATCGGAATGCTCTCTTGCACATAAATATTGTTTCCTATGAAAAGTCTTATTGCAATATTAATTAATCTCTTAAATTTTGTACAAAGCTATAACTTCAAGAAGTCATATTACTCCTTTGGTCTGAAGTTAAGTTAATACTATGCTTGGCTGCACATGGTTTAGAATGTAAAATTCTATATTGGTAAGTACTGGGAATTTTACACAAGGATCATGGTGTGAGATTAATCTGCATCTGTAGTATTCAGAGAAAGCTGTGTTCAAAATCCATGTTCCAGACTCATTATGATGATTATGGTGTTCAGCAAGTGCTAATGATGTGGAGTATGTATTGCTTTAGTGCATATTCAGAGGGGCTAGCTTCATGAGCAGCAAGCACTAGTTGAAGGCAGCTGATGCTGCTGAATAGAGTTGAACTTAATTAAATTTATTTCTTACATCATTCACATACATGATGAGTAAAAATCTTTACATTCCATCTCCGTCTGAATGTGTAATGTGCAAATTATAGTAATTTGTAATAAATAGTATAAGATATGCAACAGAACAGTCAATATAGCTTAGAAATACAATTGTGTCAGCGTGAATTAATCAGTCTGATGACCTGGTGGAAGAAGCTGTCCCGGAGCCTGGCTTTAATGCTGTGATACTGTTTCCTGGATGGTAGCAGCTGGAACAGTTTGTGGTTGGGGTGACTCGGGTCCCCATTGATGCTTCAGGCCCTTTTTATGCACCTGTCGCTGTAAATGTCCTGAATAGTGGGAAGTTCACATCTACAGATGTGCTGGGCTGTCCACACCACTCTCTGCAGAGTCCTGTGATTGAGGGGAGTACAGTTCCCATACTAGGCAGTGATGCAGCCAGTCAGGATGCTCTCAATTCTACTCCTGTAGAAAGTCCTTCGGATCTGGGGATTCATGCCAAACTTCTTCAACCGTCTGAGGTGAAAGAGGCGCTGTTGTGCTTTTTTCACCACACAGCCGGTATGTAGAGACCAAGTAAGATCCTCGGTAATGTGTACACCAAGGAATTTGAAGCTATTTACCCTCTCACCCCAGGTCCATTGATGTCAATAGGGGTGAGCCTGTCTCTGTTACTCCTGTAGTCCACAACCAGCCACTTTGTTTTTGCAACACTGAGGGAGAGGTTGTTTTCTTAACACATCTGTTGAGGGCTGTTGAAGCCCTGCTTGGAGATCTGAAAGGGAAGGGAATTGAAAATGGAAACACTTATATTAATTATGGCATATGTAAATGTTGTAACAGAAACTGGAAGGATTGTAACCTACAAATTGGACCCAGTTGCACACTATTTTCATATACTTATCATGAAAATAAATAACTTTATCCAGTGCAGCTTACGCCAGCATCAATGTGGGCTGAAATCATGCCCTAAATTGGCTCAGGCAGTCACAGAGCACTACAGCATAGAAACAGGCCCTTGGCCCATCCAGCCCATGCTAAACTCTTTTTCTGCCTAATATCATCGACCCATAGCTGGTCCATAACCTTCTATACCCCTCCCAACCGAGAACCTATCCAAAATTCTCTTAATTGAACATATGTCCACCACTTGTGCTGGCAGCTTCTTTCACACTCACACTCAGCATGGAGAAGTTTCCCCTCAGGTTCCTCTTAAATATTTCACCTTTCACCCTTAACCTATAACCTCTCATTCTAGTCTTACCCAACCTCAGTGGAAAAAAGTCTGCTTACGTTAAGCATATCTACACCCCTCATCATTTTGTATGGCTCCTTCTCCTACATTCCAGGCAATAAAGTTATAACCTAGTCAACATTTACTGAGGTCTTCAAGTCCCAGCAATATCCATGTAAACTTTCTGTCTACCTCCGTGTTCGATTGCCAGCTGTGCTGCTAACATTTGCCTGGCATTTATCATGCTTGATGACTTCATAGGGTGTGCAGCGTGTAGATTTCAACTGTCAGGAGATATTTATGATTGGGGAGCAATCTTTGACCTTTAGACTAATGAGTGGCAAGGATAAACAATAAGATGACAATAAAAGATCCTGAAAGGTGATGTTAACGGCTTGCATCCTGCACCAGCTTTAAAATTTCCAGTGGGTGGGATGACAGAAGTTGATTCAGAGGTGCCTTTGCCGTTTGCAGGCTTCTTTTGCAAGTCAGTTCAGAGGATCAAACTGTGAACGCTGGCACCTTGATCAACCCTTATCTCAGAGTGGCTCGAGGTCCAAGCAACACAGGATTGAACTACCTAAGGGGGTTATATTCATTGATTCTTGGAGACGTGCAGCATAGAAATAGGCCTTCCAGCCCACAGCATCTATACTGATTCCACTTACCTATATTAGAAGAATGAGGGGTGACCTCATTGAAACCTATTGAATGTTGAAAGGCCTCGACATAGTTTATGTGGAGATGATGTTCTTGTGGTGGGAAAGTCTAAGACCAGAGGACTCCGCCTCAGAATAGGGGCATCTATTTAGAGCGAAGATGAGGAGGAACTTCTTGAGCCAGAGAGTGGTGAATCTGTGGGACTTGTTGCCACAGGCAGCTGTGGAGACCAAGTACAAATACGAAAAAACACTCTGTAGATTCTGGAAATCACACACACAAAATACTGGAGGAACTCAGGAGGCCAGGTAGCCAATATGGAAAAAGAGTAAACAGTCAACGTTTTAGGCTGAGAACCTTCTTCAGGATGGGAAAGGAAGGGGGAAGGTGCCAGAATAAAAATGTGGTGAAAGGGGAAGCAGGATAGCTACAAAGTGATAGGTGAAGCCAGGCGGGTAGAAAAGGTGAAGGGCTGGAGAGGAAGGAATCTAATAAGAGAGGACCATAAGAGATGGGAAAGGAGGAGAGGACCCAGGGGGAAGTGATACGTAGGTGAGGAGAGGTAAGAGACAAGAGTGGGGAATGGAAGGAAAGGGGAGGGGGAGGGAATGTTTTTTTTACCAGGAGAGATCGATTTTCATGCCATCAGGTTGGAGGTTACCCAGACAGAATATGAGGTGTTGCTGCTCCACCCTGAGTGTGACCCCATCTTGGCACAAGAGGAGACCATTGGCTGACATGTCAGAACAGGAATGAGAATCGGAATTAAAATGTTTGGCCACTGTGAAGTTCCGCTTTCGTCGAATGGAGGAGAGGTGCTCGACGAATTGGTCCCCCAAGTTACGATGGGTCTCACCAATGTAGAGGGGGCCACATCAGGAACACTGAACACGATAGCCGACCCCAGCAGATTCACAGGTGAAGTGTTGCCTCGTGCAGAAGAACTATTTGGGGCCCTGAATGGAGGTGAAGGAGGAGATGGATGGACAGGTACATGAAACAGCACCAATGTAGTCGTCAATGTAGTGGCGGAAGAGTTGGGGGGCATTACCAGGGAAAGTTTAGAACATGGACTGTTCTGCATAGCCAATGAAAAGGCAGACATAGATGTGAACCATGCAGGTGCCCATGGCAACCCCTTGAGTCTGGAGAAAGTGGGAGGAGCTGATGGAAAAATTGTCGAGGGTGAGGACCGGTACTGCCAGAGAGAGCAGGGTGGTGATGGAGGGGAACTCTTTGGTTCTTTTACTGTGATCCGCTAGCCATGTTGACTATCCCTAATGAATCCTTCTCTTTCCAAACGCAAATAAATCTTCTCTCTTAGACCCCTTCCAATAGATTTTCCACCATAAATGAAAAGCTCATTGGTCTGTAGTTTCCTGGCTTCACCCTGCTGCCTTCTTAAGTACCTTGCCTGTGGCTAATGAAGATGCAAAACCTCAGGCAGGACCCCAGCAATCTCTTTCTTTGCTTCCCATGACATTCTAAGATACCTTGGGTCAGGCCCAAGGATTTATTAACTGGCATCTGTTTCACGACCTCCAGCATATCCATCGTCATAATGTTGATATGCCCCAGTATACCACTGTCCCCTCCCCTGAATTCTCCTGCCTCCAGGTCCATTATGGACAAGAAGTATTCATTTAAAACCTCGCCCATTTCTGACGGCTCCACACAATGAATCCTGTCAGATTTCTTTAAGGGTGGACTCAGTTCCTGGTGGTCAGTGCAGCAATGTTTCAGGTCCCTGTGAGCTACGCATGCCCCGCTTGAGTGTATTATTCAGTGTGCAGCCTGCCATAATGCTGCTTTTAATGGACTTTTGCCCAATTTGACAAGCACTTTCGGAGTGGGTATCAGTGCAAAAATGCAGCACGTGCTTTGCCCATCAAAGAAGGGTAAAATCTAACTTCAGTGCAGGTATATCTGTACTCGTCCTGAAGCCATAGCCTAGAATCCTTGAGGAACTGAGAAGGGCAATTGTTGACAGTTGAGTTGATACTGTGTAAGCACCAGGCAAGTACCCAACAACAACAGGACAGCAAATGCAATTTCTAACATTTAAAAAAGGTTATATAGTTAATCAGGCTTGTTAATTTATAAACCATTTATCCTAACGTAATCATGATGTTACCATAAAACCTTTGTAACTTGAAATGAATTCTCATCTGTCTGATATATCAGCTTTGTATGGAAGCAGAGTCGTGGCATTAAGGGGCCTCCATATTCAGTATCTATCTTTCAAAAGGGGCAGTTATCTGATTATCGGCAGCCAGCTTTTCTGGCTTGTATACAAAGAGGCCAATTTAGTAGATCTTAGTTTGTCCAAGTAGGGGAGCCTGGAATGATATTTACAATTTCAGTGGTTTGAAAAAATTCTGAAGGATTGCTTTCTGTGTAATATAAGGAAATTAAATATTGTAATGCGACATTCTTGTCAAAGATCAAACCAAGGCTCTAGCAGCTGGACTGGTAATCTCATTTCATGTTCAAACAATCTGCATTGAACAGATGCACAAAGTATTAAATAAAGATAAAAGTTTGTAACTTCTCTGTCAGTCCTTTTATTGATCACTTTCCAGATTCAGCTCAGTACAAGTCCTGTGACTTACTTCGTTATACTTTTGGTGGTAGGGTTCCAGCTTAATATGCATTGAAAAGATGTTTTAAAATTATTCATACAAATTCTAACCTCAGAAATGCATTAACTTGTCATTGAGATGTATCTTTATGAAAACTGCAAAAACACTTGTTAATGACAACATGCTGAAGTCATCCTAATGACTGTATAATCTGTTAGCAGAGTTACCAAGAATAATGTTTAGTCCATTGTAATGACAGGTGTATTCCCACTGATAATTTCTTAGTTTTTTTTAAAAGTGGAAGACATGTTAGGCTCCAGCCTTTGCTGTTTACTGTTTCTTGTAGTTGTTCGTTTTGTACAGTACTCTGCAAAAGTCTTGGGCACCCTAGCTAAATACATATGTGCCTAACCTTCTGCACAGTACAATAAGCTGTCTTTATATCATTTCCTGCGTGGGTTAATTTTAATTTCATTTGAAACACATGGTAGAAAGACATCCACCTCCATCCTCTCTTTATTTGCTCTTGAACAGCAATATCTGTGAGTCTTAAGTATGCATTAATATTGGTAAAACATTTAGTAGATACGATAGTGTGCAAAAGTCTTAGGCACCCTAGGTATATACATTTGCCTAAGACTTTTGAACGGCACTGTATAAATCTGAACACAGTGCTATCTTGTCCATTGCTACAGTGATTTGTGATCCCATTCTAGTCCAATGTTCACACAGACATACTTAAAGTGTAGACATTGGTGGTTGATAGTTAACAGTTTTCATTCCTGAGGCATATTAACCAGTACCTGCCAGTTTACACTAATATGTATGGCTCTTCTGAAAGTTGCTGCAATCTTTCCGGTTATATCAACTTGCCACGAGTCACTACCACGTGAGTAGATCTATGACAGGGCAATAAATATTGGACTGGCCTTTGATAACCAGATCCAAAGTGTAAAATGGGGAGGTGGAATGGTAGCGTAGTGGTTAGTTCGGTGCTTTACAGTACCACTAACCTGAGTTCAATTCCCGCCACTGCCTGTAAAGAGTTTGCATGTTCTCCCCATGACCACGTTGGTTTGGGAGCTGTGATTTCCTCCCACATACCGAAGACAAACCATTTGACAAATTAAATTTGTCATTGCTAGTTGCCCTGTGATTAGGCTAGGGTTAAAGAGCTAGGGCTAGGCTCGAAGGGCCAGAAGGGCCTATTCTGCAATGTATCGCATTAAATCAAAATTAATTAATTTCAAACTGTGTGGGTGGAAATGGGGTACATGAATGTGGGGAGGGGGATTAATCAGAAGCGAAATTCGCAAAAGTGAGAATTTTTGGCTTATGTACAAATGCAATCAGTTGTATTCAAACTAATAGTGAGAAGCATCTCCTTTATCAGAGGGTTAAAATATGTTTATGAAGAGAAAGTAAGGCAGACACTGCCTGCCCTATTGCGTGTGTGCGGATCTATAAAGATGACATTTTCTTATTTCTCTGTGAAAAGTTCTTCATCTCAGCTATGAATGTCTACTGATTGCAGAAACACATCCGTTCTTCGAGGGATTAAGGGAAATACCAGTTACCACCTGGGTTTTGAGCACTAACCACAATCGAAAAAACATCTGCGTGGTAATGTGAATAAACACCAAGAGGCCAGTCCTTTCTGCAGTTTCAATTCAATGTAGAACACAGATGTGCTGGAATGACAGTAAAGTTCAGTGATTGCTGGGCCGTTTTATCTTCAAACACTCACGTAGCCACACAATCTGTTAATTAGGATTGCCACTGAGAAAACAATATGGAAAACTGCATTCACAAGACTTCAAACACTTGGGCTTATATAGCAAAATACTCTATGCAGAATCAAAACTAAATCTATATTTGCATATGTTATTATTATAATTTTTTACTTGCATTGTGTTCCAGATGCACTATTATTGAATTTATTGAAATGAGTCATTCTAATTTTATGCCATTTTGGGTCAGATTAAAGGCTAACTTCTATTATATATATTTTATATTGTCACTGAGGCCAATGATAAGCCTGGCCCTGTTGTAAACAAGGAGATTTTTTCCAATGCCCTTTGAGATTGAAGTATGACAGGGAAAGATAAAGGTTATAAAAACATTTACACTTCTGAAGCAAGATGTTATTATTAATCGTTATGCATTAAAGCAATAAGTTCATTACTCTGGTAAGATGAGTGCAATGATGAAAGATTGGTCTGGAAGAAGATGGTGCCGGCGAACACTGCTACCAAGACAGGTCATGAGGCTACTCGTTTCACTTATTTTATTTCTTCTTTTTATTTCAGACATGTTTCTGCTACTGTCGGAGCCGGTTATCTACAATCTGCCAGTGTGTTATCGGATCGATCGGGTGAACTGGCGTTTTGCTGTCTTGGAGAGGGTTGAAGCAAGGCGCACAGCATGACGGCCAGCAGGCCTGGAGACAGGGCGCGGGCTCATGATTGAATCCATCTCTTGCCGAGCAAAGCGCAGAGGAAGGTTGAAGTCATCGAGATGGGTGTGGAGGCGAGCGAGTGTTCAGCCCCGTTTACCAGCCTGTTGGTCGCCACTGCTGGAGGAGAGTGTCTGCATGTAACGGTCTTTCTCTCTGCCCTCCTCTCTTGCTGCTCTTGAAGGAAAGTCCCTGCTTTCAAATGGTCCCTCTCTCGCTCTCTCGATGCTGTCAGAGAATGGTGCTGGAACAAGGTTTAATCGACACAGTCTGTAGATTGGACTCTAGTTCACATCACTATGTGTTCCGTTTTCTGGTCACTCCTTTTATTTGTGACTCTTTTTTTGGGCGATTTTGAATCAGGGCAGCTTGCAGATAATGAACATCAAGATGAACTGAAATATGCCTTTTGATTTTGTGCCTTATATTCTGTGCTTTTGCTCTTTTTTGTTGTCATTCATGCGATTTTTGTTGCATGTAGGAGGGAGCGGGGTTTGATGTTTCTCTTTGAATGGGTTTTATGGTTTTTTTGGTTTTATGACTGTCTGTGGGGAAGATGAATCTCAGGGTCGTATACATACTTTGTTATTAAATGTACTTTGAATTCATTGAACCCTTTGAATCCTATGAAATCAGCAGGGATTTAATTCCAATCCTTACCATGACCTAACATGAGGAAATCTTCAGATGCTGGAAATTCAAACAACATACACAAAATGTTGGTGGAACACAGCAGACCAGGCAGCATCTATAGGGAGAAGCGCTGTCGACGTTTCAGGCTGAGACCCTTCGTCAGGACTAACCGAAAGGAAAGATAATAAGAGATTTGAACGTAGTGGGGGAGGGGAAAATGCAAAATGATAGAAGACCGGAGGGGGTGGGATGAAGTTAAGAGCTGGAAAGGTGATTGGCGAAAGTGATACAGAGCTGGAGAAGGGAAAGGATCATGGGACGGGAGGCCTCGGAAGAAAGAAAGTGGGGGGAAGCACCAGAGGGAGATGGAGAACAGACAAACAACTAAATATGTCAGGGATGGGGTAAGAAGGGGAGGAGGGACATTAACGGAAGTTAGAGAAGTTGTTTCCCTCTGGTTCCATCTCCCTCTGGTGCTTCCCCCCCCCCCCTTTCTTCCGAGGCCTCCCGTCCCATGATCCTTTCCCTTCTCCAGCTCTGTATCACTTTCGCCAATCACCTTTCCAGCTCTTAACTTCATCCCACCCCCTCCGGTCTTCACCTATCATTTCGCATTTCCCCCTCCCCCACTACTTTCAAATCTCTTACTATCTTTCCTTTCGGTTAGTCCTGACGAAGGGTCTCGGCCCGAAACGTCGACAGTGCTTCTCCTTATAGATGCTGCCTGGCCTGTTGTGTTCCACCAGCACTTTGTGTGTGTTGTATGAGATGGATTTGTTAGCTATGGTTAAAGATAATCCCAAGAGACTCTTCAGTTATATTAATAGTAAAAGTGTGACTAGGAGAGACTAGGTCCTGGTAATGACCATCAGGGCTGCCTATGTGTGGAGCCACAGGAGATGAGTGAGATGTTTAGTGTCTATTTCTCCTTGGTATTTAGAAAGGAGAATACCATGGATGCAAAGTTCAAAGTTCAAGGGAGATTTTATTATCAAAGTACAAATATGTACTGCATGCAACCCCGAGACTCATTTTCCTGTGGGGATACTCAGCTAATCAAAAAATGACAGCGATAAGCATTAATATCTTTGAACATATGCAAATTGCAAGGAAGGAGGTATTTGTGGCCTTGATGCCCACTAAGGTTGGTAAATCCCCAGGACCTGATCAAGGGCACACACAGACTTTATGGGAGGCCAAGGAAGAAATTGAGGAGGCATTGTAGAGGTATTTGCTTTATTAGTTTTTGGTGAAGTTCCAGAAGACTGGAGGGTGGTTAGTGTTGTTCCATTTTTCAGAAAGGTACCAGGGATAGGCCAGTGAACTACAGGCTGGGGTGAGCCTGACTTCAGTTGTAGGGAAGCTACTGGAGGGAATTCTGAGGGAGAAGATCTACCATCATATGAATGGTCAAATAGCAGTCGGCATGGTTTTGCATGGGAGGTGATGGCTGATTAATCTTTTTGAGCTTTTCGAAAGGCGATAGATGAAGGTAGGGCAGTAGATGTTGTCTACATGGTCTTTCGTAAGGCCTTTTACGACATCCCTCAAGGCAGGCTGATTTGGAAGATTAGGTAGCATGGGATTCAGGGGGAACTAATGAGTTGGATTCAGAATTGGCTCGGTGATAGGAAGCAGAGAGGAACGGTTGAAGGTTGACTTTATGACTGGAGGCCTGTGAAAAGTGTTGGGACTTCTGTTATTGATGTAAATGATTTGGATATGAATGCACATGGTAAGACATGCAAGCTTCCTGATGCTATTAATCTAGGGATGTCTTGTTGATAGTGAAGCAGGTTACAATGAAGTACAAAGAGCTCTTGATCACCTAAGGAAATGGGCTGAGGAGAGGCAAAACGGATCTCAACCTAGATCAATGTGTCATGTATTTTGGACAGTCAAACCATGGTAGGACCTATACCGCAAAATGTAAGGCACTGACAAAGGTTGTGGAACAGAGGGACCTGGGATTGCTTGCTGAAGTAGAGGGTGGTGAAGAAATCACTTACTATGCTGGCCTTCATCAAACAAGGCGTGGAGTAGGGGCACGGAGTTGCGGTTATCTAAGTCGAAGGTGAGGCTGCACTTGGAGTATTGTATATAGTTTTGGTTCCACATTATAAGAAATACATTGTCAAGCTGGGGAGGGTGCAGAAAGTATTTACAAGAATGGTGCTGGAGCAACTCAGCAGGTCAGGAAGCATCTATGGAAATTAATGACAGGCAGAGCTTAGCCACGTTGGGTCTTTATTTCCAAGGAGAAATAGACATCAGAAATCTCAGTCATTACCTGTGGTTCCACCCATAGGTGGTCCTGATGGTCTTCACCAGGACCTAGTCTCACCCTAGTCACACTTTTACTATTAACATAACTGAAGAATCTCTTGTGATTATCTTTAACTATAGCTGCCAAATCCATTACATACTTTAATGGATACTTTACATACTTTTACATCCATTACAATCGTTTTTTGCTCTCCTGATTTCCTTTTTAAGTTTTTTATGTAGCATAAAATGAGAGGTGACTTCATAAAATCATGAAGTGTTTTTATAAGGTGGATGATTTGAATTATTTATCCACGGTTGAGGAATTGAAAACTAGAGGACAAAGATTCAACATAAAAGGAGAGAGATTTTAAAGAGCCCAAAGAGATAACTTCATTATTACCTCCTCCCATAGATGCTGTCTGGCCTGCTGAGTTCTGCCAGCTTTTCGTGTTTTTTATTTATTTCCAGCATCTGCAGATTCACTCGTGTTAACATATAAGAGGCATTTGGTTAGGTACGTGATGGGGAAGGACTTCAAGGGTCATGGGCCGGACAAAGGCAACTGGGGCTAGCAGTTGGGTTTCTGTGCTGTATGACTCATGAAAATGAAATAAAGAATTTTAAAATGGAGTCTTAAAGAGGGAGATAGAGAAAGATGGAGAGATATAGAGAAGGAATTCATGGATTTGCTTCTGAAGGTGCAGCTGCTGATGGTAGAAGGAAGATAGCCTGGAGTGCACAATACACCTAATCGTGACAACTGATAGTGGTTGTTTCTGAAGTGAATATCTGGCCATCAGTTGTTTGCATCTCAGAAAGTATCAGTACACATTCAGGAAGGACCAACCTATTAGGTACTTCAAGTAAAGTCAATTCAAGTTTACTATCACATTCAGAAGTATGGTGGTACATGTTAATAATTTTTTTCTTACAGCAGCACATAGGTTCAGAGGGTATAATTTATAGTCACAGGGTATAATTCATCTTCAATATAAGTTATAAATAAAACCATCAGGCTCAAGGAGAGCTTCCACCCCACTGATATCATACTCTTGAACAGTTCCCTAATGCAATAAGATGGACTCTTGACCTGACTACCTATCTCGTTACACCTTATTGTTGACTTGCACTGCACTTTCTCCATAGCTGTTACACATTATTCCACATTTTTGTTGTCTTACCCTGTTCTACCTCAATGTACCATGTAATAATTTGAACTGTACGAACAGTATGCAAGGCAAACTTTACACTGTGTCAGTACATGTGACAATAATAAATCAATTCCAATTGCAAGATTATCCCGTGCAGTGAATACAACTGTGCAAATACGAGACCTCAGTACGATAAAGGACAAAGATGCAATCAAAGAAATGTCCACAGTAGTGCAAGAGTCCATAGTGTTCTGTTGTTCTATTGCAGAGGTCGAGTTAGGCTTGTACAGGTAGTTTCAAGAACCTGAAAGGTAGCTATTCTTGAATCTGATGGTGTGGGACTTTGGGCTTCTGTGCCTCCTGCCTGACAATAGCGGCAAGAAGAGGACATGACATGGATGGTAAGGGTTCTTGATGATAGGTGTCATCTTGTTGAGCCAGCACCTCCTGTAGATGCTGTCAATGATGGAGAAGGGTGCACTCGTTGCTTTCTGCAGACCCTTGTGTTCCCGTGCGTCGGAATTTTCAATGTAGGTTAACATGAGAAAGTCTGCTGATGCTGGAAATCTTGAGCAACCCACACAAAATGCTGGAGGAACTGAATAAACATCTATGGAAATGAATAAACAGTCGACGTGTTGGGCCAAACACTTATTTACAGCTGTTTTGTGTTTATGAATTTGCTAATTACATTAGAATTCTTAGTTCTACTTCCATAACTTTCCCACTCTCAAACATCTTTGAAAAACAGCGATTGCTTGCATAGCTTACTCCTTCCTAATGTTAGTGGCTGTTCTCAAACAATAAGTTATGGCCACTCAGAGATGCCATCTGAGGTCAAAACACTGTTCTCTGATGATAGTGGAAATGCTTGAAAGTTCATGATTTCCACCTGCAAAATGTCTTCCAGAAGTTACTTAATATTGTAGCCAAATCCACCTGATGAGCAAATTGGAAATAAAAAGCAAATTCTCAATTTAAATTTGCTTTTAGACCTTGAAGGTTCAGCTCAGGTTGTACCCTCATTTGTACTAACTGGTTACTTTGAGATGTTGATGAATTTGGTCTGCATCAATTTATCTCTATGGCAGTAATACACAGATTTAATCGTTGCATTTGTTTTCACATCAGAAGGAGCAATCTTTTATGTTTTAGCAACCTCTTGCCTAAAAACAGGCAGCAACGGCAAAGCATTAAGAATATCATTCGCGTTCTGAATTTCAGCTCATGGCTGAGCCACGTAAAGATGTTTCACCAAATGGGTGAGCCTAGAATGGGGATGGGAAAGGGGTCATTTCAGAATAAGGGGAAATTTCTTTGTTCTGTGGGTTGTTGGTCTCTATATCAAAGAGGAGTGGAGGCTAATTCATTGAATGTATTCAGAACTGAGATAAACTAATTATTGGATTTAGGGGAATAGTGGGATTATAGGGAACTGGGAGGAGCTTGTTTGAAGGTACAATTTGAACTTACGATGGAACAGGCTCAACAACCCTCATAACCTGTATCCTGCTCCAGTTCATTCTGCAGAGCTATGACCCTGGAGAAATGGAGGTAATGCAGAGCTTTAGGGAGTTTGTAAATGTGAAGCAGATCTGCACATATTCAAAGAAAATACATCTTGAACTGTGCAGTTCACGTTCAGAATCGTGTTCGTCATCACTGAGATATTTCATAAAATTTGTTGTTTTGTGGCAGCAGTACAATACAAGACATAATAATTACTATAAGTTTCAAAGATAAATAAAGAGTTCAAACTGGCAGCCTCGCTGTCTGGTGTGGGGGGTGGGGGGGGATAGCTACAGCACAAGATCAAATTAAGCTGCAGAGAGTTGTAAAATAAGTCAGCTCCATCATGTACACTAGTCTGTCCAGCATCCAGAACCTCTTCAAGGAGCGATGCCTCAAAAAGGTGGTGTCCATCATTAAGGACCATCATGGTCATGCCTTGTTCTAATTGCTACCATCAGGGAGGAGGTACAGAAACCTAAAGGCACACACTCAATGATTCAGGAACAGCTTCATCCCCTCCGCCGTCTGATTTCTTAATGCACATTGAACCCAATCTCACTACTTATTTTCATTTCTGTTTTTGCACTACTTATTTTGATATATCTATTTAATATACATAGATATACTTCCTGTCATTCAGTTTTTTTCTATTATTATGTATTGTATTGCATTGTACTGCTGCCGCACAGTCAACAAATTTCATGACATATGCCGATGATATTAAACCTGGTTCTGATTCTGAAAAGACAAGTAACGAGGTATTGCTCATAAGTTCTTGGACTGTTCTGTAATCTGATGGCACAAGGGAAGGAACTGTTGCTACAGTGTTGAGTGTGGGACTTCAGGCTCCTGTACCTCCTCCTCAGTGATAGTAACATGACGAGAGCATGCCCTGGATGATGAGGGTCTTTGATGATGGGTGCAACTTTCTTGAGGCACCAGCCGTTGAAGATGCTGTCAGTGGTAGGGAGGGTTGTGCCCATGATGGAAATGGCTGAGTCCACAACTATTGCGGCCTCTTGTGATCCTGTGCAATGGAGCCTCCATCTGAACAAAGCAAATATCGCCTACACAAATTAATTACTACAGATTCTGCAAATTTGGACTAAAAGCGCATCAAATGCTGAGAAGATCTGGGAAATCAGGTGGTATCTGTAAAGGGGGAAACAAAGTTTGTTTCAAGATGTTTCATTACTCTGAGCCTGTGAACGCTGTATTTCTGTTAGTTGGGAAATCAATGATAGAGATTAAGAGTAGACTGTTGAATCTAAGTGCAGGCCAAGCATCATCAAACTGAATTTCATAACAAATCAAAAGACCTATGAGTGTGATTCCTGTCAAAAAGATTTGAAACTACTTATAAGATCATAAGACTTAGGAACAAAATTAGTCAATTCAACCCATTGAGCCTGCTCCACCATTCCATCAAGTCTGATTAATTTTCCTCCCAACCAAACCAGCCGAAGTGAGCTTTACTCATAGTATGAAAGTAATGCATTATTGTTATTATTGTTCATTGCAGAATGCTTTAGGTTTCATAAGTGGAATCAAAAGGAAGATGAATCCATCTCAGGGTATGTGGCTGAAATGAAGATATGGACTGAATGATGAACTGAGAGATTGTTTAGTTTGTGCAATCTTACAAGAATGCATTCAAAACTGGCTCCTAAATGAAACGCAACTTCCATTTAAAAGAGCAGCTGAAGTAGCTGTATGAATGGAAAATGCAGATAAAAACACAACTGAATTGCATTCAGGAATGAAAGTGAGTGTGAATGAAATCGGAGTGTCTAAGCAGAAACTGGCCTGGCCTAACAAATTGTGTACCATTATGGTAGGGGCTCTCATACACCAGACCAAAGCACATTTAAAGGTGAAACTTGCAGAAAATGCAACGAAGTGAGACACAAACAAAGAGCATGTCGGGCAGTCAAAGACTAATGGACTGTACAGGGAAGAGAAAAGCTAAAATGCCAAGTTGCAGTTTCCAAAAAGAGCATTAATCTGCATGGGTTTGATGGAAAATCTGATAATGTTGAGAGTGACACAGAACTGCGTAGCCTTGAGATTTACAATGTGAGAACTAAAACTAGACAAGCATTATGGCTTGTGAACACCCCATGACTTAGCACCATGTTCCCTTACTGCTGCAGAGAAAAATTACGCACAGATTGACAGAGAAGCCTTGAGTCTAGTTTGAAACATAGAAATCCTACAGCACAATACAGGCCCTTCAACCCACAAAGCTGCGCCGAGCATGTCCCTACCTTAGAACTACCTAGGCTTTACTCATAGCCCTCTATTTTTCTAAGCTCCATCTATCCATCCAGGAGTCTCTTAAAAGACCCTATCATTTCCACCTCCACCACTGCCGCCGGCAGCCCATTCCACGCACTCACCACTCCCCGCATAAAAAACTTACCCCTGACTTCTGCTCTGTACCTACTTGCAAGCACTTTAAAACTATGCCCTCTTATGCTAGCCATTTCAGCCTTGGGAAAAAGCCTCTGACTATCCACACGATCAGTGCCTCTCATTATCTTATACACCTCTATCAGGGCACGTCTCATCCTCTGTTGCTCCAAGGAGAAAAGGCTGAGTTCACTCAACCTATTCCCACAAGGCATGCTCCCCAATCCAGGCAACATCCTTGTAAATCTCCTCTGCACCCTTTCTATGGCTTTCATATCCTTCCTGTAATAAGGCGACCAGAACTGAGCACAGTACTCCAAGTGGGGTCCAACCAGGGTCCTATATAGCTGCAACATTACCTCTCGGCTCCTAAACTCAATCCCAAGATTGATGAAGGTACACCTTCTTAACCACAGAGTCAACCTGCGCAGCTGCTTTGAGCATCCTATGGACTCTGACCCCAAGATCCCTCTGATCCTCCACACTGCCAAGAGTCTTACCATTAAAGCTATATTCTGCCATCATATTTGATATGGGGTGTAAAAAGTTTCAATCAGTATCTGTGTGGGAGAAATTTTATCCCCATTACTGATCATCAGCCACTGGTGTCCATTTTCAATCCACAGAAGGGTGTTGCACTAACAGTAGCAGCACAAATGGACTCTGTTTCTTGGAAGGCACAATTACAAGATTCAATTCAAGAGGACAACTAATCTTGGAAATGCTGATGGATTGCCCTGTTATTCTTGGAAAAGGAAATGCTGAAATAAAAGAGGATACTCCTCTCAATGTGTTCTTCCTAACTCAAAGTGAAAGTCTTCCTATCACAGCAGAAATGATTGAAAGGGAAACCTGGAAAGACCCCACACTGTGTCAGGTCTACATGGCAACTCAAAATGGCTGGAATGTGCAGCAGAAATCCCAGTTACCCATTTTTACCAGTACCGAGATGAACTTACCCTTGATGGAGGTTACGTTATGTGGGGACTGAGAGTTGTTGTATTATCCAAGCTGAGAGCTAAGGTGTTGGATGAACTGCATGCCAGTCATCCAGGCATGGTCAAAATGAAAGCGTTTGTTCCGTGTGTTGCCTGGTGGCCTGGGATAGATCAGCCGATCGAACAGCTTGCCTTGCACTGTTTAGGATGCCAAATCGTCCAAAAGATGCCAAGAGCAACACCTCATCTTTCGTGAGAATGGCCTGCATTGCCCTGGCAAAGGATTCATGTGGATTTTGCAGGACTGTTCAGGGGCACAAATTTTTTGGTGGTAGTGGATGCAGCTACAAAGTGGCTAGTAGTGTTCGCGGTAGCCTCCAGCACATCTTCGCACACTGTTGATGCCTCTTCCAGAACACTTAGTCTATGACAATACACCACAGTTTGTTGCAAAACTGTTTCAGTCATTCCTAAAAATGAGTGGAATAAGACATACTACATCTACACCGTACCACCCAGCTGCAAATGGCTTGGTGGAAAGGTTTGTCCAGAGTCTAAAGCAGTGGTTCCCAACGTGGGGCGTAAGCCCCACAGGGGGGTAATTTGATTTTTAAGGGGGGCAATTCGAGAATGAGTTATTAACAGTGAATTTTTTCTAGTAAGTCTGTGTGAGTATGAGTGTGTGTGCCAGTTAATACATATGTGTATATACAGTATGCATACATAAAAATACTTGTGTGTATGTACATGTGTAATTGCGTATGTACTGTATATATAGTGTATCACCATCATTACAACCATCAAATGGCTTTCATAATTAAATTAATGAATTGACTGATGTAGGAAGGAACGAATGAACAAGTCCAAACGCGTAAGAAACTCGTACGAGGTCGCGCCAATGCTGCTTTTTGCAGTAGCTTTCGGTTCTTGGTGGTGTGAAGGTGTGTACATTGCGTCATCTCTTTTAAACGGTGTATCTGTCTTTGTATGCTGTAGAAACGAATTGGCATTGTTTTATTTATTATTATTATTATTATTATTTTAATATCACCTAATGTTCTTTTTTTTTACAATTTCTTAGTAATTTCTTCCTCAGAACTTTAACAGTCCTTTGGTTCTTTTATTTTTCTCTTTCATGAATGCCATGTTCTTTGGAAGCTTGTTTAAACCAAGTTAATGGTCTTTTAGGCTTCCTCCAGGTGAATAGGAGTTCACTTTTTGAATAATAACAATTATATATCACCACAGGGGGCATCGGGATTTTAGAGGTGATTAGGTGGGGCATGGCCAAAAAAAGGTTGGGAACCACTGGTTTAAAGAATGCACTGTGATCAATGTTAGCAGAATGCACAACACTAACACTGAACTGAAGCTCAGCAATTTCATTCTTGTATATCACAATGCAGCACACTCCACAACCAACAGCTCACCTTCTATGCTATTCCTGGGTCGTTCCTTGCACTCACTCTTGGATGTCCTCAAACCCAATCTCAGAAGGAGGATGCAGGAAAAGCAGCTGAAACAAATTGAAGGCTCCTCAGACAAGGAGGTTCCACGTTTCACTCCTGGACAAGCAGCCCTGGGGAGGGACGACAGAGGTGATCGAAAGTGGGTACTTGGGAAGAATAAAGGGAGAACTGGCCCACTCTCCGATGCAGTGGAGATTGCGTCTCATACAATCTGGAGACAACACATCAGTTACTTGAGGAGAGCAGAGTCAATTGTTAGAGAAGGCAGGTGGCAGAGCTGCCATAGCCACTCCCTGCAGTCCCAGAATCAGCTCTGACAATCACCAAGGAGGAGGCCTCAGACCCTGAGATAGTCTCACAGCCACAAGTCTCATCAGCCAAGCAGAGTGAACCTCTTATCAGGGAAAATGTTTTCCCACAAAAGTAAGAAAGCCTCGACAGCAATTAAATCTTTAGGCCTGAAAGGAATCGTTTAAAATTTACTATGCTGAGGACGTCTGTATAGTAGTTGTATTATATTGTATATATAGTTGAGATGCATTCTATATTGAGTTGGGGTTTACAGCTCAGGAGGAGTTTTGTGTGTTTAATATTTCAGTAATATTTGACTAACTATGAATATATTGTTTGATTAAGCATTCTCTGTTGTTTATATAATGAATTGCAGGTTATCTGTGAAAGTACATTAGTGGCATATGTCATTATGCCTTTACGTGATAAGTGCAACTCACTTAAAGTTAAAAATAGTTAGACTTGCATTCCCAGCTCCTTTCTTTTCCCTTCAATTAGTTTTTATGTTTTAGAGTTACAACTCATAGCAAAAACTACTAGACACCAGCAGCCCAATCGGAAAAAGCCCCATTTATTCCCAGTCTTTGCCTCCTGCCAGACAGCCCATCCTGTATCCATGCTAGTATCTTTCCTATATTCGATGGGCTCTTAACTTGTTAAGCAGCCTCATGCGCGGCACCTTGAGAAAGGCCTTCTGAAAATCCAAGTACACAACATCTACTGGCTCTCCTTTGTCTATATGGCTTGTTATTTCTTTAAAGATATCCAACAGATTTGTCTGGCAAGATTTCCCCTTAAGGAAACCATACTGACTTTGGCCTATTTTATTGTATGCTTCCAAGTACCCCCAAACCTCATCCTTAATAATAGACTCCAACATCTTTCCAACCACTGAAGTCAGGCTAACAGGACTATAATTTCCTGTCTTTTGTCTCCTTCCCTTCTTAAAAAGTGGAGTGATGTTTGTGATTTTCCAGTCCTCCAAAAACATTCCAGAATCTAGTGATTCTTGAAGGATCACTAAGAATGCTTCCACCATCTCTTTGGCTACCTCTTGCAGAACCCTGGGGTGTAGTCCATCTGGCAACTTGTGCGCTTATTGTGGGGCAGCTGATCACTCATTGCATCCTTTCACCCCAAAGCGTAACCACGTACACAGAGAAGATGCACGCCGTGGTTGAGTGGCCCCGACCACACTACCTCAAACAGTTACACTGTTTCTTAGGCTTCTCCAGCTTCTACCCCCATTCCATCAGAAACTAAAGCCAAATCACCGCTTCCATCACCTCCCTCACCAACTGACCTACGTCACGGGAACAAGAGAAAGAGAAGCAAACAAGAGAAAGTCTGCAGATGCTGGAAATCTGAGCAACACTCACAAAATGCCGGAGGAACTCAGCAGGCCAGCCAACATTTATGGAAAAAACTACAGTCGATGTTTCAGGCCAAAACCTTTGGCAGGACTGGAGAAAAAAAGCTGAGGAGTAAATTTAAAAGGTGGGGGAGGAGAGAGAGAAACGGCAGGTAATAGGTGAAACTTAGAGGGGGAAGGATGAAGCAAAGAGCTAGGGAATTGATTGGTGAAAGAGACAGAAGGCCACGGAAGAAAGAAGAAAGGGGTGGGGGAGGAGCACCAGAGGGAGGCAATGGGCAGGCAAGGAGATAACATGAGAGAGGGACAAGGGGATGGGAAATGGTGAGGGGGGGGAAGCATTACTGGAAGTTTGAGAAATTGATGTTCATGCCATCTGGTTGGAGGCTAAACAAACGGAATATAAGGTGTTGTTTCGCCAACCCAAGTGTGGCCTTATTACAGTGGAGGAGGCCATGGTTAGACATATTGGAATGGGAATGGGAAGTGGAATTAAAATGGGCGGCCACTGGGAGATCCCACTTGTTGTGGCTGACAAAGCATTGATGCTCGGCGAAGCGGTCTCCCAATCTGCATCGGGTCTCACTGATATATAAGAGGCCACACCGGGAGCACTGAACATAGTATATGACCCAACAGACGCACAGGTGAAGTGCCACCTCACGTGTTAGGACTGTTTGGGGCCCTGAATGGCAGTGACGGAGGAGGTGTAGGAGCAGGTGAAGCTCTTGTTCTGCTTGCAAGGATAAGTGCCAGGAGGGAGATCAGTGGGGAGGGACGAATGGACAAGGGAGTTGCGTAAGTAACGATCCCAGAAAAAAGCAGAAAGTTGGGAAAGATGTGCTTGGTGGTGGGATCCTGTTGGAGACAGCGGAAGTTTCAGAGAATAATGTGCTGGACGCGGAGGCTGGTGGTGTGGTAGGTGAGGACAAGAGGAATCCTATCCCTGGTAGCGTGGCGGGAAGATGGGGTAAGAGCAGACATGTGTGAAATGGAAGAGATGTGGTTGAGGGCATTGTGGATGGTGAAGGAAGGGAAGCCTTTTTCTTTGAAAAAGGAGGACATCTTCGTTTTAGAATGAAAAGCCTCATCCACTAGGCAGAAGAGAGTGATGGTGGAGGAGAACTGATTGGGTCTGGTGTCCAGAAAAAAGCGCAGAGATTTGCGGCCTTCCTGGTGGGGGATGGAGGTATATAGGGTCTGGGCATCCATAGTAAAAATAAGATGATGGGGGCCAGGGAACCTGAAATTCTAGAAAAGATCAAGAGTGTGTGAGATGTCACGGATGTAGGTGGGCAGGAACTGATACCATGGTCTGCTGCCATGGACCACACTTACCAGGAGCTCAAGAGATGCTTCAGCCCGCTCCCATTCTCCACCATTGTGATTTTGTGGTAGAGTTGGATGCAGCTGACGTGGGCGATGACTAGAAGGGAAGACGCACCCTTGTGCCTTCTTCACACACATGTTCATCTCTACACAGCACCATTATGGAGTAGGAGACAGGGAGCTCCTCACCAAAAATGTAGGCCTTGCAGGAAAGGAGACATTGACTGATGGGGAGTGCAGAGCCCTTTCTGCTATGCATTGACCATCAGAACCTCATCAATTCAACAGAACCCCATTTCAACCCACATCAGGCTTGCTGGGCTCTTTTCTTTGATCATTTCAGCTTCACTGTCTCCTACTGACCTGGCTCTAAAAACACTTAACTCATCCTTGCAGATCCTCAGCCTGATTTTGAGAAGCAGATCCATCATGCCCTACAGCACAAGCCTGCTCTGGCTGACATAGCTGACAACCGTGGGTAGGTGCTGGCGGCAATGTTCTCTAAGGCACTTCAGTGGCTTCACTCCTCACCCCTCTCCAGCCATCCAGGTGCACGATGGCCAAAGATTTTCTCCTATGCCAACTCTGGTTGCCCACCATGATTGCAGCTGAACATCAGTTCGTCACTGTTTCCCCTCAATGTGCCCAGTCCAATTCCTTCAATCTTTGGCCCTCTGGTCTCCTGCAGCCCCAGTACTTGCAATCCTACATCACCATAGATTTTATCACAGGATTAACACCTTCCAGTGTGGTCATGGTGACCATGACAGTGCTAGATCGGTTTTCCAAGGGAGTCCACTTCATTGCCCTTCCCAAATTTCTGTCAGCGACTGAGTCGGCAGTCCTGGTTCTCCAACATGTAGCTCACCTCGACAGTTTCCCCTGGGATATTGCGTTGGATGGAGGCTTACAATTCGTCTCCCACTTCTGCTGAGCCTTCTGCTCCTTCCTCCACACCTCAGTGAGTTTGTCCTTCGGCTATCATCCGCAGGCCAATGGTCAATCGGAAAGAGCCAATGAGCAAGTGGAGAGGTTTCTGTGATGCTTCGCTGCCTCTAACCCTTCTGCAGGGAAGAAGTACCTACTCTGGGTAGAACTGGCCCATAATCTACTCGCCTCTTCTGCCATTGATATGTCACCTTTGAAGTACTTCATGTCTACAAACCCCCTTGTTTCCCAGGGAGGAGCCAACGGTGGAGGTCCTGTCTGCCCTGCCCTGGTTCCCCATTGCCGGAATGCTTGAGATAGGGTACAGAGGGCCACTCCTAGCTGCCAGCCATGCCTACTGCCACCAGGCCAAATGCCGGCAGTGCACAGCCTGACTAATATGGCCCGGGGACCATGTCTGGTTGTTCATCCGAGATCTGTTCTTGCACACTGAATCCCGCAAACTCTCACCCTGGTTTATCAGTCTCTTCAATCATGTCAAACCTGTCACTTATCGTCTCCTGCTGCCACTGTCCCTCAGGATCAGACCTTACCTTCCACAGGTCCTGCCTCAAGCCCGTAGTCTATGGACCACTCACCCCACCTGAGCCTGCACCTAGAATGGTGGAAGGTGGACCAGTGTACTTGATGCGCAATTTGATGGGATCATGTCATTGTGGACAGGGTTTGCAGTACCTGGTCAACTGGAAAAGGTATGGCCCAGAGCAGAGGTCTTGGGTGCTCTTTGCTTTGTTGCATTTTCTATAAGTCCTGCCTTTAAATCTTCACTGGTCTGGTGTATGTGAAACCCTGCCACAACAGTAATGCAATTTCTGTTTAGGTGTTGCAATTTTGTTCAAACTCATTTTCGTTCCTTTCTGTCACTCACTTGAGCCTCTGTCTACGGTTTCTATTGATACAGCAACTTCAACTGCTCTTTTAAATGGAAATGGTGCTTCAGTTAAGTGCTATTTTTAGTGCTTTCTTGTAAGATTCCACGAACTAAACAATCTCACAGTGCATCATTAAGCTTATTACCAAATTGTTAATGCTAGACAATTTCTTCAATTCAGCCACATAAGCTGAAATGGACCCCCTTTCTTTTTGATTCTGCAATCATCTTTGATCCATCACTCATTGAGGAGTTCTACTAGATCCATCTGGATCATCCTGGGCCACCTAGTGCTGGCCATAGAAGGTACATCCCTGATTCCACCCATCTAACAGGAGTCACATGCCTCTCATTGCCAACCCATCACCTGCAACCTATTTAGACCCCGCATTCAGCCACAGTCCTTGTTCACCCATCGAACCAGCCAGCCTCAAACAGTTGCTCCTAGCTTTCAGTTACCTTGTTGTGTTAAATATCCATTCTCTTTTGTGCTCCCTCCTGGTTTGTGATTTTACAATTTATTATTAAAGTTCTTGTTCACTGCTTAATCGTCACTGCTGCTCTGTGTTTGGGTCAAGCCGCCTCTACGTTTCCTGACAATACTAACAGACATCTTGTGAGTTCAAGGTAGCAGATTTCAAGTAAATGTTTGTTAATCATCTATATTACCTTGCTTGCACAATGCCATTACTAATTTTCCATAATACACTTTAATACATATGAATTATAAAGTAATTAAAATTCTGTGTTTCATATAAATGATTCACATGGGTGATTGCTAGGCTTAAGCTATTCTATTACATTTTGTTATTATTAACCTTTGAAAAGGCTTTAGTAATCTTTAGTGACTTTCTTTTCGCTCTCTGTCCTCTTTATTAATTTGAGAGAACAGGCTTTCGTATTGGAGGAGGACTTTCTGCTTGGGCTAAAATGTTGTCTCTTCCCTCCTCTGTTGCTACTGGCCTGTTGAATATTTCCAGCACAGGTTTCTATTATTTCTTGGTGTTATTTTAAGTCAAGGTAATTTGAAAGATATAAGACCTGGAGGAATCTTGTCAGACTTGAGGTGGCGAATGATACTTCCTCCAGTGGGAGAACCTGGTACCGGGGTAAGTGAAAGAATACACAGGGATAAGCTGTAATGCCAGAAGGAGATTGCAGTCAGATCAGCAATCACTTTATTGAAATGTGGAGCAGATGGGAAGGGCCATGGGGTCCTGTCCCTAATGTGTGTGTGTGTGTGTGTGTGTGTGTGTGTGTGTGTGTGTGTGTGTGTGTGTGTGTGTGTGTGTGTGTGTGTGTGTGTGTGTGTGTGTGTGTGTGTGTGTGTGTGTGTGTGTGTGTGTGTGTGTCTAGCTCTTTGAGTAAAAACTGGAAGTTTTCAAAAGAGCTTCCACAAACAGCTTGAAAAACAGAGCATTGTATTTTCCAAAGGTATCTGCCAAATTGGCAGTGTTTGTAAAATACTAGCAATACCAAGAGATTCTCAACAGAAGGAAACATTGATTTATTATCACAAGCTGTGGGGGACAATTTTAAGGAAATACTCTAAATCATTGTGTGCAATTATCTCATCTGTTGTTAAGGATTTTAGTCCCCCCAAAAATGGCAAACATTATCTCTATTCACATGGAGTCCGCTTTTATAATTTTTTACACAGAAGGTACTGTTGTTATAATGCTTTGATATGAGAAAACTAGTGTCAAAGTAAATAGTCCCTTTATGTATTACTATGAAAACTAGTATTGACTACTCCATCTTTCTGCAGTGGCGAGCATCCTGACAAGCTGCATCACTGCATGGAACGGAAACTGCACTACTGCAGGCAGGAAGGCTCTACTACGGGTAGAAAAAACTGCCGGACGCATCACCAGCACCAACCTACCCACCATTAAGGACATATGTACAGATAGACACTGGTAAAAGGCAGCAACATCATGAAGGATTCCACTCACCCTACATAGCCCTTCTCTGATGGGAGTGGGACAAACAATCCATGAGGGGGCTATGTAGTATCCATGCCAGGATCACCAGACTCAAAAACGGCTACTTTCCCCAAGCAGTAAGGCTGATCAACACTTCCACTCACTAACCCACCTCTGCACACCCCTCACCCCCACCATCACCAATTTATCATTTCCCATCAGAGTCATCTTATGATCAAGTACTCCTGTGCCTAGTGTCACTTTATGGACATATAAACAAGCTATTTTATGTATTTATATTTATTGTGTTTTTAAAATTATTTTTTTTTATTTAGAGATACATCTGCCCTTCTGGCCCTTTGAGACGCACCACCCCAGAAACCCTAATTTAACCCTAACTTAATCATGGGACAATTTACAATGACCAATTAACCTACCCGGTACATCTGTAGACTATGAGAGAAAATGGAGCATCTGGGGAAATTCCATGGGGAGGACCATAAGACCATAAGACAGGAGCAGAATTAGGCCATTCAGCCCATTGAGTCTGCTCCACCATTCCATCATGGCTGATCCCAGATCCAGCTCAACCCCATACACCTGCCTCCTCAGCATAACCTTTGATGCCCTAACCAGTCAGGAAACTATCAATTTTCACCTTAAGTATACCCATGGTCTTGACCTCCACAGCTGTCTATGACAGAGCGTTCACAGATTCATTACTGTCTGGCTAAAAAAAAAAAATCCTTCTTACTTCTGTTCTAAAGGGTTGCCCCTCAAACCACAAGAAACATCCTCTCCACATCCACCTTACCTAGCCCTTTAAAATTTTAGTAGGTTTCAATGAGATCCCCCTGCATTCTTCTAAATTCCAGTGAATAGAGGCCCAAAGCTGCCAACCGCTACTCATATGTTAACCTCTTCATTCCCAAAATCATTCTCACAAACTTCCTCTTGTCTCTCTCCAATGACAGCACATCCTTTCTGAGATATGGGGACCAAAACTGTTGACAATACTCAAAGAGCAGCCTGATTAGTGTCTTATAAAGCCTCAGCATTATCTCCTTGTTTTTATATTTTATTCCCATTTAAATGTATGCCAACATTGCATTTGTATTTACCATAGGCTCAACCTGTAAGTTAATCTTCTGCGAGTCTTGCAAGAGGACTCCTTAGTGCCTTTAGACCTCTGATGCTTGAATTTTCTTCCCATTTAGATAACAGTCTACACTTTTCTTCCTTTTACCAAAACATGTTATCATACATTTCCCAACTCTGTATTCCATCTGCCACTTTTTTTTGCCTATTATTCCAATTTGTCTAAGACCTTCTGCAATCCATTGCTTCCTCAGTACTACCTGCCCTTCCAACTGCTTTCATATCATCTGCAAACTTTGCCACAAAGCCATCAATTCCATTGTCTAAATCACCGACAAACAATGTGAAAAGTAGCAGTCCCAACACTGACCCTTGAGGAAGAACACTAGTCACAGCCAGCCAACCAGAAAAGGCCTCCTTTATTCCCATTCACCTCCTTCTACCTGTCAGCCATTCTTCTATCCATGCCAGTATCTTTCCTGTAATGCCATGGGATTTTATCTTGTTAAGCAGCCTCAAGTGTGGCACCTTATCAAATGCCTTCCGAAAATCTAAGTAAATGACATCCACTGCCTTTCCCTTGTCCACTCTGCTTGTTACTTCCTTGAAAAACTCTAACAGATTTGTCAGGCAAGATTTCCCTTTACAGAAACCATGCTGACTTAAGAATTATTTTATCATTAGTCTCCAAGTACCAAGAAACCTCGTCCTTAATAATAGACTACAACACTTTATCAACAACTGAGGTTAAGCAAACTGTCTACAATTTCCCTTCTTCTGCTTTCCTCCCTTCTTAAAGAGTGGAGTGACTTCGCAATTTTCCAGTCCTCCGGAACAAAGCGAGAATCAAGAGATTCTTGAAAGGCCATAACCAATACATCTGTATCTCTTCAGCAACCTCTTTCAGAACTCTGAGATGTAGTCCATCAATTCCAGGTGACATCCATCTTAAGTCTCTTCAGTTTGCCTGGCATGTTTTCCTTTGTAATAGCAGTGGCTCTCACTCCTACTCCTTGACACTCACGGACCTCTAGCACGCTGCTAGTGTTTCCCACAGTGAAGACTGATGCATAGTACTTATTAAGTTCATCCACCACTTCTTTGTCCCCCATTACTACCTCTCCAGCATCATTTTCAGTAGTCCAATATCAACTCCCACCTCCCTTTTACTGCTTATGTTACTGAAAAAATGCTGTAGTACCCTGCTTTATATCATTGGCCAATTTGCCTCCTATTCCATTTTTTCCCTTCATGAGGCTTTTTTAATTGCCTTTTGTTGGATTTTAAAAACTTCCCAATCATCCAACAACCCATTCATTTTTGCTACATCATATGCCTTATCCCTGGCTTTTATGCAGTCCTTAACTTTCCTTGTCGACCATAATTACCTACCCCTGCCTTGAGAACAACTTCTACTGTGGGACTTATCTATCCCACGCTTTGCGAACTATACCCAGAAACCTCAGCCGCCTCTGCTCTATTGTCATCCCTGTCAGTGTCCCACTCCTATCTACCTGGGCAAGCTCCTCTCTCATGCTTCTGTAATTCCCTTTATTCCATTGCGATACTGATACATCTGACTTATGCTTCTCCCTCTCAAACTGCAGCATGAATTCAATCATATTATGATCACTGCCTCCTAAGGGTTCCTTTACCTTAAGCTCCCCAATAAAATCTGGATTATTACACGACACCCAATCTAATATAACCATTCCCCGAGTAGGCACAAGCACAAGCTGCTCTAAAAAGCCACCTCATTGGCATTCAACAAATTCCCTCTCTTGCAATCCAACACCAACCTGGTTTTCCCAATCCCCTTGCATCTTGAAGTTCCCCATTACAATTGTGAGGATGTACAGAGACTCCTTAGAGAGGACATTGGAATTGAACTATGAACTCCATCACCCTGAGCTATGATAATGGCTACGCTACAGTGGAGCTCATTATTATGTTCTTTATCTTAATGTGGGCATTTTTGTGCAGCGTCACATCCGGAGTAACAGTAATTTTGTTCTCCTTTTACACGTGTACTGGAAAGGATACAAAACAGTCCTGAATAGAAGGATCGGCAAATGTTCCCGGTCACTTTAATGTTCTTCCCTTTTCACTGGGTGGAATGTAACATAGTTTCAAATGAACATTGCGAACAAGACAAAAGAAGGCTACGGAAGTATATTTAGTTAGTGGCTGGGGAAGTGCCAGTAATCCAAAGCGTGTTTAGAAAAGAGTTCAAGTGTATTGTTTCCTTGACATAGTTTAGGAAGGTTTTGAAGAAGGTATTCATTCGCCTTTTATAATCGTGTACTGAAGAATCTTGAATGTTCCACCATAAGTGATCGATTATATTCAGAACCCCAGTGCTTATCCTCCAGTTAGTTCTATGTTGAGAGAGGCAGAGAGTCTCTCATCTTCTGGGATTTGTACAGCTGCTGATACACCAGCTGAGTGAAAGAGTCCAACGAGCATTCACCATGTGTAATGCCACAATGTACGTTTGCTTGTATGCAAACTGTTGCTTCTTCTGGGGCCAGAGAGTTTGCCAGTGTGAGGGAGTTGGGGGTCACTGTCAACATCTGGGAAATCCCAATAAATTCAGCAGGCAGGGGTTCTCTGCATGTATGTATTCAGTATCCTCACTGGTAGCTGCCCTGACTGAGAAAGAGCTGTCTTCATGACAAACTTCATGATATATACCAGTGAGATTAAATCTGATTCTGATTCTGAATATTCTGTATGGAAAGAACTAAGTTCAAGACCAGAGCTGGGGTTTGAATGGGATGGAAGAAAGTTACCTGGGTGGAGTTGAATAGAAGTGGGGTAGATTAATAACCATGAAGATGGTGGGGCAATAAAAATTTAGGAGCCGAGAGGTAATGTTGCAGCTATATAGGACTCTGGTCAGACCCCACTTGGAGTAGGGTGCTCAGTTCTGGTCGTCTCACTACAGGAAAGATGTGGAAGCCATAGAAAGGGTGCAGAGGAGATTTATAAGGATGTTGCCTGGATAGGGGAGTATGCCTTATGAAAACAGATTGAGTGAACTCGGCCTTTTCTCCTTGGAGCAACAGAGGATGAGAGGTGACCTGATAGAGGTGTATAAGATGATGAGAAGCATTGATCGTGTGGATAGTCAGAGGCTTTTTCCCAGGGCTGAAATGGTTGCTACAAGAGGACACAGGTTTAAGGTTCTGGGGAGTAGGTACAGAGAAGATGTCAGGGGTAAGTTTTTTACTCAGAAAGTGGTGGGTGTGTGGAATGGGCTGCCAACAACGGTTGTGGAGGCGGATACGATAGTGTCTTTTAAGAGACTTTTGGATAGGTACATGGAGCTTAGAAAAATAGAGGGCTATGGGTAAGCCTAGGTAATTTCTAAGGTATGGACATGTACGGCATAACTTTGTGGGATGAAGGGCCTGCATTGTGCTGTAAGTTTTCTATGTTTCTATGTTTCTAAAACAAAGAATTGCCATGGCATGGAAGGAAACCATTCAGCCTGTTAGATCTATGCCAGCTCCTAACTAACCAAGGCTAATTTGCCTACAACTAACAGGCAGGTAGAGCCAAGTAGGGCATAAGCAGGGTGTATAGTATCATTAAGGATCGCATCAATCTAATAGCATACTGATTAGATAAGAATGTTCCTCCGGATGGCAAACAACTTCTTCCCTCAGGCCATCAGGCTTCTAAGCTCGCTGCTGCATCCATTCAAAGTGTCAACAGATAATCTGTACTGTACCCTACAATACTTAATCAATGCACATTACTTTGTTTATCTGTGCATAAATCATTTGTACATTTAATTCTGACTCTCCTGAGTTATTCTGTATTATGTATGTGTTGTGTGTCTATTCTCCTCCGCAGATGAGACCTGACCTATTGAGTTCCTCCACCTTTTTGTGTTTTCCTCCATCTATCATATCACTCACCTGCCACTGCCTTCCAATGGCATCCCCACTCACGCCTCCTACTTCGCGCTACCTGCCTTAGTCCACCAAACCTTTCTTGCTATTCCCTTTCTCTTCTTTACACCGGCCATCTCACTTCTCCACTCTCAGTCCTGACGCAGGGTTTCAGTCTGCAACATTAACAGTTTCTCTCCTCCCACAGATGTTGCTCAACCTGCTGAGTTCTTCTGCCACATTGAGTGTTTACTTCAGATTCCAGCATCTGCAGTCTCTTGTGTCTCCGTTTTCTCTCTCATGTATCTGTTAAAACCATAAGACCATAAGATATAGAAGCAAAATTAGGCCGTTCGGCTCATCGACTCTGCTCCACCATTTCATTACAGTTGATCCTTTTTCCTCTCAGCCCCAAACTCCTGCCTTCTACCTATAACCCTTCATACTCTGACTAATCAAGTATTTGCCTTAAATATACCCGATGACTTGGCCTCCACAGCCACCTGTGGCAGCAAACTCCACAGATTCACCACTCTCTGGCTAAAGAAATTCCTCCTCATCTCCATTCTAAATGGACATCCCTCTACTCTGAGACAGTGTCCTCTGGTCTTAGACTTCCCCACCATAGGAAACATCCTCTCCACATCCACTCTGTTGAGATCTTTCAACATACATTAGGTTTCTATGATATCCCCCCACCCCCCATTCTTCTGAATTCCAGTGAGTACAGGCCCAGAGCCATCAAACGCTCCTCATATAATATTGACTTTAAATTACCTTTAGAAGACACTGGTTGATTCCCCTTCCACTGTCCATAAGGCTGTGAATTAAAAGCCACAGTGAAATTCTGCTTGAGGTAAGTTTTTCCTCATATCTCCTTTGTGTCTTTTACAACTCAGGACATCCCGAAGTACAGCTTTGTGATGAAGCCTTTGTTGTAATGTGGGAAACAAGGCAACAGGTAGAGTAACGACCGCGGACTGAAACTAGAATGTTAATTCATTTCCACAGCCTGACCTGCTGTTCCCCCAGCATTCTGTGTGTGTTGCTTTGGATTTCCAGAATCTGTGGAATTTGTCATGTTAATCATTTGCTACTTCACGGCGAAGTTTCTTTGAGGACCTACCCTGAAGAAGTTTAAATCTTCTCTTTGAAGGGAGTTCAGTGGGACACTCTCTCACTGTTCCCTTCCTGTGATCTCTGCTGCACTACGATTCTTTGACCATGTACTCACCCAGACCTGCTACCACAGCCATGTATTATTCCCAGCCTATCAGATTCCTTCTTGTCCAGCCTTTTACCTTGCCTACACATCTGGCTTCACCTATCACCTTCCAGCTATCCTCCTTCCGCTACTGCCACCTTTTTATTCTGGCATCTTTTTCCTTCCTTTCCGGTCATGAAGCAGGGTCTCGGCCTGAAACGTCAACTGTTTATTCATTTCCATGGATGCTGCCTGAACTGCTGAGTTCCTCCAACATTTTGTGTGTGTTGTTTTTGGATTTCCTCCATCTGCAGACTTTCTTCTGGTTATGACCAGACAATCAGTCTTGATTGCATTGATTAAAGCATAAATATCCCTGGACCATGGAGAGTGCTCTCCTCTTCATCTTCAAATACTGCTCTGGGATCTTTTTATATTTGGTAGCAAGGCTACAGGGTCTCATCTGAAACCTTCCATTCAAAAGACTACAGTTGGTACAGTGACCGTAAATGGACTACAGAAGTACTACAGTAAAAGAAAGAATTCTCAAATCAAGATAAAATAAAACACGTTTTTGGAAAAATAGATGCTGGTTATGAATATATAATCATTAAGACAAACTTTGAGACTTCCAGTGACTTATAAATAATATTGTCCTGTGGAAAATGGTGACCCAATCCTATAAGAATTGTTCCCCAAGAGAACATGGAAATAGACTGCATGGTGCATCAGAAAAGTTCTGCTCACTGGGATCAGCCATGAAGGCACAGAACTAGGTCCAGTTTGGCTCAGGCTGGACAAGGTGCAAGGTGATCTAGTTACTGACGGCAGCTGTGCTGAGGTCCCCTGTGTTCCTACATTGATTGCTGCTAGTCTTTCAAACAATGTCGCAAATTTTAATTTTGTTGGACTTTCTAATTTGATTTCTGTAGGATGAGCTGTGTAAAGAAACAACATCTTTTAATGACCTCCAATCGTCTAAATATTCTGAGGAAATCAATGCATAAACGATCCTCCTGCAGATCAAACTTTACCATAAATCCGAGTAACATCTCAGGTAAAGGACATAGCCAAACCTTATAAGGTCTCTTTAAAATACGGTTTTCATTTGATGCCAAAACATATCAAACAGACAGCCTTACTGTTGCTTTCATATTTCAAACCCTTCTCATAAATGCCAAGATATTTTAAGCAATCCTTGTCAAACATATAACATCCATGCACTGCTCTTCAAGCCTCTGTTATTCAATTCAAGTTTAATTGTCAATCGACCGTACACGAATACTCATGAATACAGCCAAACGAGGCCAAGGTGCAAAACACAGTACCAAGTTACAGCCAGCATGAAGCACATATAGCATGTACACAACAGAAAGATACAGCCACTCAATAAAAGGGTCCAACCTCAAAGCATCCAATGGCACAGAAATCTGCCTACAACCACAACAGAGCCTGGCTTCTGCTGAGTAAACTCGGTGCCAGGGGAGAGGGGGGAAGCAGTGACTCTAGTCTGGACACTGTGCCACACCACCCCCAGTGGAGCACACCGGCTCTGACGATATGACAGTAACTCTAGCCCGAGTTCCTTCACTTTGCCCAGGAAAATCTCAGTCCATCCAGAAATTTACCAGACACTTAACCATTGAACTACTATGGCTAAAAAAGCCTTGATATTCCCTGGCCACTGAAGTCAGAGTAATTCACTAGACCCTCCATAAAGCAAGAACAGCTTGTTGGAGTTCAGCAGGTCAGGAGCATGGGGCATCAAGGGGAATGTTTTATTTATTTTATTAAGATACAGTCAGCCCTTCTGGTCCTTCGAGCCACACCGCACAGCAACCCCTAGCCTAGTCACATAACACAGAAACACAGAAACATAGAAATCTACAGCATAATGCAGGCCAGTCAGCCAACAATGCTGTGCTGACTATGTAACCTACTCTAGAAACTGCCTAGAATTTCCCTACCACAATGCCCTCTATTTTTCTAAGCTGCATGTACCTATCTAAGAGTCTCTAAGAAGACCCTGTTGTATCCACCTTTACCACCTTCACCGGCAGTGTATTCCATGCACCCACCACTCTGTGCAGAAAACCTACCTCTGACATCCCCCTTGTACCTATTTCCAAGCTCCTTAAAACTATGCCCCCTCGTGTTAGCCATTTCAGCCCTGGGAAATAGCCTCTGGCTATCCACACGATCAATGCCTCTCATCATTTTATACACCTCCATCAGGTTATCTCTCAACCTCGGTCGCTCCAAGGAAAAAAGGCCGAGTCCACTCAACCTATTCTCATAGGGAACGCACTTCAATCCAGGCAATATCTTTGTAAATCTCCTCCGCACTCTATAGTATCTACATTACTCCAAGTACACAGTACTCCAAGTGGGGTCTAATTACGGTCTTATGTAGCTGTAATATTATGATTTACAGTGACCAATTAACCTACCAACGGGTACGTCTTTGGACTGTAGGAAGAAACCGGAGCACTGCAGAAAATCATGTGGTCACAGGGAGAGTGTACAAACTCCTTACAGAGATCAGCAGGAATTGAACCCGGGTCGCTGGTACTGTAAAGTGTTGTGCTAGCCAGTATGCAACCGTGCCGCCACTGTTTCAGGTTAATAAAGGAATTTAAATCCAATTGAGCTTCTTTGCACTCAGAGTTTGCTGTTCAGCTATCAACTATGAATGCAGTTTTTAGACAATGTAGAGTTGATGGCAACAAAGAAGGAACCTAGTAAGTTGCATTTGTGCAGTTTTGCCCACGTGAGTTCCAGAATACGTTTGCGCCCGTAACTATCCGACTGGAACTTGCGTTGGAGCCCCCTCCCCCTCCAAAAGCAATGTTCCATCATTAACAATGAATTGCTTGGACTAGAAATAATCTAATCTTGCTCTGTTCTACAGGATGCTGTTGTCAAACTTCACCCATGAGAAAACCAGACAATGGAAATCCTCCAGAAGCTGGTTCTAGCCCTGCTGTCTGTTGGCACCCAGATATGTGGCTGTGCTACCCCTCCACCTTAAAGATTCTCCTTCAACCCTTTCCCTTCCACCAAGTCACCTGGCCTGAATCCTAATTTTGCCTGAAGCACCTTAGAGCATTTTGGCATTTTAATGGAGATACAAAAATATAATTTTTAAAGAATTAGATTTAAATATTAACTATATTTGTTACATGTACACCGAAACAAACAGTGAAGTGCATCGTAAGCGCCAAGGACCAACACAGTCCCTATATGTGCTGGAGACAGGCCACTAATGTTGCCATGCTCAGCTGAACAAAGCACACCCGCAACTTACCAACCCTCTCCTGTACGTTATTGGAATGTGGGAGGAAACCGGAGCACCCAGAGGAAACCCACGCAGTCACGGGGAGAACGTACAAACCCCTCACAGGCAGCGGTGGGAACTGATTTCCGATCAGTGACCGCTAGCGCTGCAATAGTGTTATGCTAACCTCTGTGCCGCTTCTGCTGTCTTGGGAAATGGAAACGCCCGATGCAGCAGATGACAGGAGTTTACACAAATGATACAAATTGTAACAGCTACTCGGAACAAGCCAATACCGCTTAGAGACTAAACGGGGTGGAGGGGGAGCAGCTCCTGTATGATGCACCTCCCATCCAATCCAATAATAAGGCTCCAAAGTTGAAGAATACATTGGATCTTTATTTAAGAAGATAGCAACACAAACAATCTGTAAGTGATAAAAAAAACTATTGAAACCACAGCTAGCGATATAACAAAATAAGCAGTCTTAGCGTACCAAATATACTTAAGCCAAGCCTTCTTAAATGTATTCAAGAATATTCAAATGTATTTAAGTGTGTTTAATCTTTCTTAAACTTAAGCAAGTGTATCACAAAATGCAATCAGATGGAAAATAGATACATGGCTCCAACGCAAATGTTTCTTATGTAAGGCTCTGATGGTTGAACTTTACAGCTCTGATGAATGGACTGACAACAAATTGCATGCTGTGTGTTGTCACATGTTTCAATAGCTTCAACTAACGGATCACTTACGGAGCAAGTGTTAATGCTTTTGCTGTTGCTTGTGTAAGGGAGAGGGGAGGGTGTGGCTTTGGGGTTCTGATGTATCTATTATTCATTCTTTGTATTTTTTTCTGTTTCGTGTATGCCCATGAAGAGTAAGAATTTCAGGTTGTATACTGTATACATTCTCAGATATTAAATTGTACCATTGAACCATTGAAAGCCACGCACTCAGGACATCTTCCTTATTCACCTACCCAACCTAGATGGAACTCTTAGTTAGAAAGAAGAGATGCATCATATATCACAGAAAAAGGGGCAAAATATACAGAATATATCCCCAAAATATACACTGCATGTTTCAAGTCTGAACAACTCATGGCATCAAAACTACCACAATTGAAAATGTAATCTCCCAGTGGCCACACATTTTAATTCCACGTCCCATTCCCATTCTGATATGTCTATCCATGGCCTCCTCTACTGTCAAAATGAATCCAAACTCAGGTTGGAGGAACAACACCTTATATACCGGCTGGGTAGCCTCCAACCTGATGGCATGAACATTGATTTCTCTAACTTCCGTTAATGCCCCTCCTCTCCTTCTTACACCATCCTTGACATATTTAGTTGTTTGCCTGTTCTCTATCTCCCTCTGGTGCTCCCCCCCACCTTTCTTTCTCCTGAGGCCTCCCGTCCCATGATCCTTTCCCTTCTCCAGCTCTGTATCACTTTCGCCAATCACCTTTCCAGCTCTTAGCTTCATCCCACCCCCTCCGGTCTTCTCCTATCATTTCGCATTTCCTCCTCCCCCCACTACTCTCAAATCTCTTACTATCTTTCCTTTCGGTTAGTCCTGACGAAGGGTGTCGGCCTGAAACGTCGACAGCGCTTCTCCCTATAGATGCTGCCTGGCCTGCTGTGTTCCACCAGCATTTTGTGTGTGTTGTTGTTTGAATTTCCAGCATCTGCAGATTTCCTCGTCCATGCAAATATGTTCAGTTTTAGTCACTTCATTATACAAAGGATTTGTGGAAGCCTTAGGGAGGACACAGATGCGATATACCAGGATGTTGACTGGGCTGGTGAGCATGCCTTATGACAGTAGGTTGAACAAGCTTGGGCTTTTTTTCTTTGGAGCAAAGGAGGATGAGAGGTGGCTTGATAGAGGTGTACAAGATGATAAGAGGCATAGGTAGAGTGGACAGCCAGAGACTTTTTCCCAGGGCAGAAATGGCTTATACAAGGGGGTACAATTTTAAGTTAATTGGATGAAAGTATAGGGGATGTTAATGTAAGTTCTTTATACAGAAAGTGAGGATGTGTGGAATGCACTACCAGGGGTGGGGGTAGAGACATTAGAGGCATTTAAGAGACTTCTAGATAGGCACCTGGATGATAGAAAAATAGAGGGCTATGTTGGTGAGGTTAGATTGATTATAGAGTAGGTTAAAAGTGGAGTGCAATATCATGAGCCAAAGGGCCTGTATTATTTTATTGAGATACAGCACAGAATGGGGCCTTCTGTTCCTTTGAGCCACACAGCCCAGTAATCCCCCGATTTAACCCTAACCTAATCACAGGACAGTTTACAATGACCAATTAGCCTACCAACTAGTACGTCTTTGGACTGTAGGAGGAAACCGGAGCACCTGGAAAAACCTACATGGTCATGGGGAGAATGTAATAATTCCTTTCAGGCAGCATCTGGAATTGAACCTGGGTTGCCCACACTCTAAAGCGTTGTGCTAACCACTATGCCACTATGTGCTATAATGGTCTATGTTCTACGAAAGAAAACTCCTGAAAACTTGACTGGACACTGTGCCTCACAGGAATGTGTCGGATAATGAGGCAGCTGTTCGAGGCGCCGATAGTGTCACCAGGTTCGGATATGGCCCAAGTGCGGAATGAGAGACACTGAAGCAGGTTGAAAGATCACAGACTTTAATGAAAACAGTGTTAAAGGGAAAGAAAACAATAAAAGCTAGGCCAGACAGGGCCATTAACTAAAACTCTCAAATGGAAAACGAAACCCACACTGTGGCTGAAATAAACAACTAAATTAAACGAATACTGCTAGTCTTCAGATTCTCAGGCAAGGCGGAATGCAGACAGCGAAGTGTTGCTGTTCCAAGTCTCGACAAATACTGCGATGGAATGATTGGAGTTAAATACTACGACAATGAAATAATAATTAGCTGACACCTGTTTATTCACGAGCGCAATTGCCGAAACTGCAGCGCTGCCAAATCCGTGGTTGTGACAGAACTTGCGTGGCAACTCAATTTTTGTTGTACAAGAGATATTTTTGAGAAGAAGGCTGCTTACATGAGTCACTTTCTTCAGTGGTACCCTGGAAGTATATCACAAACTTCTATAGATATACTGTGGAGAACATTCTAACTGACGTCATCACCATCTGATATGGGAGGGGGAGGGGGGGAGCTACTGCACAGGGTCAAGGGAAAGTTCAGGGAGTTACAAAGTAAGTCAGCTCCATCATGGACACTAGCCTCTGTAGTTTCCAGGACATCTTCAAGGTGCCTCAAAAGGTGGGATCCATTATTAAGGACCTCCATCACCCAGGCCATGCCCTCTTCTCATTTCTACCATCAGGAAGGAGGTACAGAAGCTTGAAGGCACACAGTCAACAATTCAGGAACAGCTTCTTCTCCTCTGCCATCCGATTTCTAAACGGACATTGAACCCATGAGCACTACCTCACTACATTTTAATTAATTTTTTTGCACTTACTATAACTCCCCGCTTTTCCTCTCTCACATTGTACTGCTGCCGCAAAGTTAAACAAATTCCATGACAGCGACATATGCCGGTGATATTAAATCTGATCCTGATGTGAATGCTGATAAGAGTGTGTGTGGATTGAAACTTTGTATCATAATTATGAATAGATGCACGTATGCAGCACTGACATCACGAAGATCAGCTTCCACTGATATATGAACACATAACTTCTCTGCGTATTGTACCACACATTCATTAAAAAAAATCAGACCAGCTAATTGATTCTCGTTCCCCTGTTACCATCTTTATTTACAGACACAGCAGAAATACCCAGGTTCTAAATCTGTTCAGAATCAGGTTTAATATCACCAGCACATGTGGTGAAATTTGGTAACTTAGTGGCAGCAGTACGATGCAATACCTGATAAATATAGAGAAACATGCATTAATTACGTTATGTATATATGTGTATTGTATTATACATTCATTAAAGAAATCAGACCAGCTAATTGATTCATGTTCTTCTGTTGGCATGTTTATTTACAGGCAGAGCAGGTATCCCCACGTTCTAAATCCACTAGCGTTTCCCTTGAAATTACCTACGGTTGCTCATTGGAATGGCACAGGGGATTACCATCAATGAATCTCCTGATATTCTTTCCCATCACCCTGCCCCCCCACCTCCCAAAGCACTAGAAGCCCCATGTACATAATTTTCCACACACAAGAGACTCCCTGTCTCTGCAAAAGAAGTGCATTGTCTATTATTAAACTACAGTAACACGCTGAGGCATGATGACTGCCGAGGGACAGCAGCATTCATCATTGTATATTGTGTTTGTCTACACAATGAACACTGGGAATTGAATGCCGCGTAGATTCACTTTGGACTGGGAGAGTGCAAACTGACAGCTTCCTGCTTGTGCCTGCCTTTCCAAAGGTTAAGAACTGCACAAGTTTGTGGAGGAGTTCTGCTGATACCTTATTTAAAGGGATCTACGCTCATCCAACACAGGTTTGGTGGTGTGATTGTGTGAATTATTGATGCTGTCTACTTCACGAGCAAACTGTATAGATGCGTGGTGGAGAGCATATTGACGGGCTGCATCACAGCCTAGTATGGAAACACCAATGCCCTTAAACGGAAAATCCCACTAAAGTAGTGGAAATGGCACAACCCATCACACTTAAATCCCTCCCCACCACTGAGCACATCTATACAGAGTGTTGTTGCAGGAAAGCAGCATCCATCATCAGGGACCCCACTGCCCAGCCCAAGCTCCCTACACACAGCTGACATCAGGAAGGTGGTACAGGTGTCTCAGGACTCACACCACCACGTTCAGGATCAGTTACAAGCCCTCGACCATCAGGCTCTGGAACCAAAGGGGAGAACTACACCCATCTTCACTTGTCCTATCACTGAAATATTCCAACAACCTATGGACTCACTGTCAAGGACTCTTCACTTCATGTTCTCAATATTTGTTGCTTATCTATCTATCTATCTATCAATCAATATATTTATTTATTATTTCTTTATTTTTATATTTGTACAGTTTATTTTTTTTGCACAGTAATTGTGCGCGCAGTTGGTTCTGTCTTTTATTGATTCTATAATGGTTGTTGGATTTATAGAGTATGCCCACAAGAAAATGATTCTTAGGGTTGTATATGGTGACACAAATGTACTTTGATAATAATTTTACTTTGAACAGAATATTCTCTCCACGTTCTCAGTTTCATGCCATTAAGTATGGTTGGCAATGGCAGGAATAAAATTTTGGAGGAAGCTGGATTTGGAAGCTCGAGCTTGTCTAATCCAGTTTTCAATTTCTTACTACACCTTACTCCATCCTTTAAGTTTCCTCTTCCAGAGTTTTGTGATGACCGTCATATTAATAGAATATCATTAGTTCACTACCCTTATCTTTTTTCTTTTGCATGATATCTGAATTATTTATGATTGTATTATGCTGGTTCCTCAGCAGGTTTATTCTCTCCTGGTGTGGGGTAATACTTCTGCTATTAATCTGAAGCTAGACACACATTTATAATGTTTGTTTGCTATCTGGTTCTGTTGTTGAACCTTGATGAACACTTTTTTGCTTTGTCATAGGGTGTGCCTTAAGTATCTGTTAAATGACATTGGACTTAACAACCACGTCATAACTTCTGTGATATAAATGTGTTTACCATATGTGCAGACATATAAAACAGATTAGAAATCAAGAGGTGGGAGGTGTGATGGACTGCTTTTCCGCTTTTTCAATATGGAGTCAAATTGCTGAAATGAAATTTCTCTGCTAGCTGGTTTAATTTTGCATTAAGAAGCTTAAGGAAACTAGGATCCAGTTTAAGGTTTATGTAGACGTTCCCCAGAATCTACCCATTTCACCATTACATTGTGATAATTAGATCAAAAGTTTGGCTGGTATTTGAAATGGAAAGTTACAGGATTAGTTAATGTGTTTGTTGTGAAGTTATAGGCAAGAGGTACAGGAGCCTAATGTCCTGCATCTCCAGGTTCAAAATCAGCTGCTTCCCTTCAACCACTCAATTGTTGAGCTGAGAGCCAGAAACCCAATCGTGACCTCAGAACAGCACCACCATGATCACAAGGATCACTTTGCGCTACAATGGACTTTGTTTCTTTTTGGTTCAAAATACATTCCTTCTTGTAAAAGTTGTGTATAATTTATGTTTAGCTTATGTTTATGTTGTGAATGATTATCTGATACCATGTGCCTGTGATGTTGCTCCAGGTAAGTCACCCATTGCAACTTGTCCATATACATAAGACAATAAGCTCAACTTTGACTTTGACTTTGGACAAAATAGACGCAGGAAATATGTTCCAGATGCTGGGAGAGTCCAGTACCAGAGGGCATGGTTTGAGAATAAGGGGTAGGTCATTTAGGACAGAGTTAAGGAAAAACTTCTTCTCCCAGAGAGTTGTGGGGGTCTGGAATGCACTGCCTCGGAAGGCAGTGGAGGCCAATTCTCTGGATGCTTTCAAGAAGGAGCTAGATAGGTATCTTATGGATAGGGGAATCAAGGGATATGGGGACAAGGCAGGAATCGGGTATTGATAGTAGATGATCAGCCATGATCTCAGAATGGCAGTGCAGGCTTGAAGGGCCGAATGGTCTACTTCTGCACCTATTGTCTATTGTCTATTGACTTTAAGATCCTTGGGACGAATGGAAGGATTTTCTTCTACAGCAATGCTTGACATTAACATTACATTTTCAAGCAGAGGAATGAACTTTTGTTTATTTAAAGATACAGCAAGGAACATGTCCTCTCAGCCCTTTCAGTCCCATCACACAGCAACCCACCAATTTCACTCTAGCCAGTTTACAATGACCAACTAGCCTACTAGCTGGCACACCTCTGGACTATGGGAGGAAAACAGGAATCCATGTGCACATTCAGATTCAGATTCAGATTCAGCTTATTGTCATTTAGAAACCACAAATGCAATGCAGTTAAAAAATGAGACAACATTCCTCCAGAATGATATCACAAAAGCCAATGACAAAACAGACTACACCAGAAAATCCACATAACGTTTGGCAATCCCCAATCCAGAGTCCGGGAGAGGCTGCTGCGTATTAATATCGCGCTACCATCTCAGCGCGTTCCCCGGAAAGGAGCTCCAAATCCACCAGACAAACAAGACCAAAAACTAAAGCTACAAGACCTGCACAAAACGACATAGTTACAACATATAGTTGCAACAGTGCAAACAATAGCATAACTGATAAAAAAAACAGACTATGGGCACAGTAAAAATAGTCCGAAGATGTTAAAGGACTATACATTCAAAAGAAATCACCACACAGTTTCTACAAGTCCCCAGGGTCCCGACAGACTCGCCATCCCACGCCGGCGGCAGAAGGGAGTACCCCCGCTATGGACTTCCACGGCGCCGCCCAACTCAGCCTCAGAGACGCAGCACACAATGGAAGCTCCATTGAACCCAACCTCGCAGACGCAGCACACACCGAAAGCGACCTGACCACAGTGGACTCCGAGTCCGTCGAACCTCCAAGCCGACGACCATCCCCTCCGGCACAGCTTCTCCGAGCACTGTCACATGGGAAGGAATGTGCAAGTGTGCTTACAGAGGACACCGAAATTGAACTCCAAGCTTCAACACCTCAAGCTGTAATAGTGTCGTGTTAACTGCTACGTTACCATGGTAATCCATTGATCATAAAAACAAATACCTGTAGTAGCCACTGGCTATTTTACCCTGCTTTCAATTCTATCAAAGGTAATGTAAACACAAGAAAGTCTGCAGATGCTGGAAATCCAAATCAGCACAGACAAAATGCTAGAGGAACTCATCAGCTCAGGTAGTATCAATGGAAAAGAATGAACAGTCAACGTTTCGAGCCGAGATCCTTCTTCACCACTGGAAAGGAAGAGGAAAAGACGCCAAAATAAAAAGGTGGTGGGGGGTTGGGGTGGAGGCTGGCTAGAAGGTGATAGTTGGAAACCAGGTGGGTAGGAAAGGTTAAGGGCTGGAGAAGAAGGAATCTGATAGGAGAGGTGAGAGGATCATGGGAGATAGAGAAGGAGGTGGGAATTCAGGAGCAGAAGATAGGCAGGTGAGAAGAGGTAAGAGGCCTGAGTGAGGAAGAGAAGAAGACAGGAGGGGAAATGAGAAAGCATTTTACCAGAAGGAGAAATCAATATTCATGTGGTCAAGTTGGAAGCTACCCAGACTGAATATAAAGTGTTGCTCCTCCACCCTGAGGGCAGCCTCATCTTAGTTTTGGAGGCAAAACAGCACCTGGAGTCACTGGAGAGACCAGAAACCTGTTTCTATATGTTTTATCTAGTTAAGCTTGAACAGGATAGATTTTTATAAAGAGCTTTATAAAGCCCCTAAGAAGCAAACTGGAGCAGATTTTATTGATGTGTCTGTGATTAGCACCGTTGTGTATTGTGAGAATACTTTAGTTTTTCCATTCCAGGCTTGAAATCATCAAAAAACTAAAGGTGGCATAATGTATAAATAGTTCTCTGGACCCGTATGAGATTTACCTGAGGGAAAATATTGAGGGAGAAGTTCAAATGACATGATTTCAAGACTGATATAATGCTAGGCTTGCCAATAGAGCAATTATGTCTCACCTTTCTTTAAGTTCCCTTTGTTAGAACCAGATCGACATGATATCATTAAGAAACATAAGCTGTCCTAGAAGAATAGAAAAAAAAAGCTAATTTGATAACAGTGACCTACATCCATCCTTTGGTTCAATAAAGTATTTCAATCTTCAAGAGATTAGAAAGAATCAGACACAAACCTCCCTATTGTTATTTCAAACAGCATCAATGCAGTTGGGGATTAGTTGGAATTAGTGCTGTTTTTGTGAGGAATATTAATTTTTTAGTAACTGTGATCTCATGGAGGAGACATATGGGATCCATGGGGGTGGCACGGAAGCACGGTGGTTAGCACAACGCTTCACAGTACAGGCCACCCAAGTTCAATTCCCACCGCTGCCTGTAAGGAGTTTGTACGTTCTCCCTGTGACCACGTGGGTTTCCTCCAGGTGCTCCAGTTTCCTCCCACAGTCCAAAGATGTACCGGCTGGTAGGTCAATTGGTCATTGTAAATCGTCCTGTCGTTAGGTTCAGATTAAATCAGGGGATTGCTGGGTGGGGTGACTTGATGGGCCGATTCAGCACTGTATCTGAATAAAATAAATAAATAAATATTTACCTATGATTAGGAAGTAGCTCTGACCAATGATAACTAACCTTTTATTTAACTCATTCACTGGTGTATGTTTTTCTTCCGTTGGGCACTACAACTGCGTAGCAGTTGGAGTGAAGTTATTACAGCTTGGGCTGTCGGAGGTCAGAGTTCAATTCTGGCGCCGTCTATAAGGACTTTGTTCTGTTTCTTCCTGCGGGTGTGTGTGCTTCCTCTGGGTGCTCTAGTTCCTTCCCACTGTGCAAAGACATACTGGTTAGTATGTCAGTTGGTAATTGGAAATTGTCACGTGATTAGGTTAGGATTAAATAGATGGGTTGAGGGGTGGTGCGGTTTGTTGGGCTGGAAGGGCCTGCTCTTTAAATAAAATAAATGCATTCCAGTTACAGATTTTAGGTCAAAAATGCAATCCCTCCTTGATTTGTGATTTGTAAAGGCAATTCAGATGACAGGGTTATTTTCCTTGTGCTTTTGTTTCACTTTGCCTTATCCAAACACCTTTCAATTAGAAGTCTGAAACCTTTGCTTCGGAGGATTTCGACTGTACATGAGGAGAGAAAGGGAGGGATTTGTTTAAATTATTGATTAGTGTGTAAGCACTGACTAATGATCACAGGGAGATAGGGTCATAATTGGCACATTGGTCATAAATTAAAGTAAGAGTACAATAGTTCAGGAGTTGGGTTGAAGTTGTATAAGATGTTGGTACATCCTAATTTGGAACATAGTGTGCAGTTCTGGTCACCCACCTACAGGAAAGATAAAAATAAAACTGAAAGAGTGCAGAGAAAATTTACAAGTTTATCATCTGGGAGAAAATCATTGAAGTTACTCACTAATTATTTGACCTTTCAAATTGGCAGAGCTTGCAGTTTGTTTTTCCTTAAATTTCTGTTGGTCAGCATGAAAATCCCATTGATCACCATCCGGTATGGGTGGGGGGGGGGGGGGGGGGTGGAATGCGACTGTACAAGATTGAAGTAAGAAGCAGAGAGTTATAAAATTAGCCAGATCCATCATGGGCACTAGCCTCCATAGTATCCAGGTCATCTTCAAGGAACAGTGCCTCAAAAAGGCAACATCCATCATTAAGGACCTCCACCACCCAGGACATACCCTCTTCTCATTGCTACCATCAGGGAGAAGATACAGAAGCCTGAAGCCATACACTCAACGATTCAGGAACAGCTTCTTCCCCTCTGCCATCAGATTTCTGAATGAAGATTGAACCCATGAACACTACCTCGCTACGTTTTTTATTTTCTTTTTTTTTGCACTTCTACTTAATTTAACTATTCATTATATATTTTATATAGTTACTATAATTTACTGTTTTCTTTTTCTCTGTATTATCATGCATTGCATTGAACTACTACCACAGTTAACGAATTTCATGACATACACAAGTGATATTAAACCTGATTCTGATTCTGATAATTAATGCCTCTTCCCTTTGCATTCAATCAATACTATTCCAGGTCTCCATGGAGATTGGGAAAGAATTTTGTAAAAATCACATAGAAAGGAAGAAACAGATTAAATATATCAGAAAATGCTGAAAAAGCACAACAGATCAGATGGTATCTTTGAAGACAGGGTGACCCTTAAACAGAAAATTTCATCAGAGCCATAAAAAGTCAGTAATCTGAGCCATTAAGTTTTCTTTCCACAAATACCACAACTAAAAGTATTTCTATCATTTTCTGATTAAATTAAATCATTGTTTCACGAGCTTATGACAAGATAATTTTTTTAGTGCTGTTGAGTTTGAGATAAATAATGGCCAGAACAGCAGGAAAAACTCTAAGTTTCTCTTAGTGAGTGCCATGGGAAATCACTGGACACAATTTTTTTTCAAAAATATTGCTTCCTCAGAGATTTTATCTGACTTTGACAGCCTACTTGAAGCTGAACACAAATATTATTTCAGTCTACTTGTATCACGTAGGAAGTTGGAGAAACAAGAAATTAGCTTTATTGACTATAATGCATTTACCGGTAATTACTTAAGAGTGCGGACACTTTACTATGGTTCAACTAGAAATGTTTTGTTGATGATTCTCATTTGTACTCAGTGTCTGAGGCTTCTCACTTAAGTGCCCAACAGTTGCCACTGTGTGCAGATCTCAATTCTGAATCATTGCACTGGGATATGAAACCACTGACATTGTTCAAATGCAGCCAGACACTTGCTTGCTGCTGCATTCCATGAGTTGCGGAAGAGTTAAGTTTCGTAAACTAATCTGAATTTGGCACAGCTTGTTTCTTTCTCTCAGTAATTCCTGGGCCTCGCCCACAACATGAATGATTCATCTTTGCTGTTAACTTTTGAAGGTGAATGTGATGAAGGGTTGGGCTATGCTGAAAATTACATTCATTTATCAGCAAATTCTTTCAATTTGTTAAGAATGGGGGATCTTGACATATTTCCTTTGATTTTCAGAATCAGAATCAGGTTTGTTATCACCAGCACGTGACATGAAACTTGTTAATTTAGCAGCAGCATTTCAATGCAATACATAATCTAGCAGAGAAAAAATAATAATTATAATAAATAAAATAAAAAATAATAAATAAACAAATCAATTACATATATTGAATAGGTGTAAAAAACATGCAAAAACAGAAATACTGTATATTTTTTAAAAAAGTGAGGTAGTGTCCAAAGATTCAATGTCCATTTAGGAATCAGATGGCAGGGGGAAGAAGCTGTTCCTGAATCACTGAGTGTGTGCCTTCAGGCTTCTGTACCTCCTACCTGATGGTGACAGTGAGAAAATTGCATGCCCTGGGTGCTAGAGGTCCTTAATAATGGACCCTGCCTTTCTGAGACACCGCACCACGAAGATGTCCTGGGTACTTAGTAGACAAGTACCCAAGATGGAGCTGACTAGATTTACAACCTTCTGCAGTTTCTTTCAGTCCTGTGAAGTAGCCTCTCCATACCGGACAGTGATGCAGCCTGTCAGAATGCTCTCCACGGTACAACTGTAGAAAGTTTTGAGTGTATTTGTTGATATGCCAAATCTCTTCAAACTCCTAATGAAGTATAGCTGCTGTCTTGCCTTTTTTATAACTACATCGATATGTTGGGACCAGGTTAGATCCTCAGAGATCTTGACACTCAGGAACTTGAAGCTGCTTTCTCTTTCTCTCCACCTATGAGGATTGGTATGTGTTCCTTCGTCTTGCCCTTCCCAAAGTCCACAATCAGCTCTTTCATCTTACTGACATTGAGGGCCAGGTTGTTGCTGCAACATCACTCCACTAGTTGGCATATCTCACCATGCATGCCCTCTCATCACCACTTGAGATTCTACCAACAATGGTTGTATCATCAGCATGTTTATAGATGGTACTTGAGCTATGCCTGGCCACGCAGTCATGTGTATATAGAGAGTAGACCAGTGGGCTAAGCACACACCCCTGAGGTGCACCAGCGTTGATCGTCAGCGAAGAGGATATGTTATCAACAATCCACACAGATCATGGTCTTCCGGTTAGGAAGTCGAGGATCCAATTGCAGAGGGAGGTACAGAGGCCCAGGTTCTGCAACTTCTCAATCAGGATTGTAGGAATGATGATATTAAATGCTGAGCTATAGTAACTGTTACGACCAGGAGAAGAAAATAAAAATTAAAATATTCATTCGGTTTATAATACAACAAGCTTAAATTCGACATGTCATTTAAAACTTTGACAAACTTCTATGGAGTCAAACTTCTATTGACTGGCTGCATCATGGCCTAGTATGGAAATGTAAGTGCCCTTGAGAAGAAAAGCCTGCAAAGAAGTACTGGATACCAGGCTTTAATGCAACCAGTTACTATCCACTGTGCATTTATAGAAGATTGTCAAAGTTTTTGATGACATGTCGAATCTATGCAAGCTTCTAAGAAAATAAAGGGACTATTGGAGTAAAATAATGCCAAAAATGTCCTGTCAGCTTAGTGTTTGTAAAAATGTTCATGGCAGCTTTAAGCTACAGTACATGTTCTTCTTAGACGTACTTGCTGTCCTCAGGTAATGAATAGGAATAAGTTTTACTGATGTCCAGAGGTCAATTATGACTGTAAGTTGCAAAATACACAAAAATTCACTTGATATGGCAAGTATACCTTCACAGTATTATAATGAATGGCATCAAAATCATGTAAGATTGTTTTGAGAGAAGCTCTGCTCACTTTATGCTAATAATTCTGTGGCTAAGTACAGCTCCAACGTGTATTTAAGTTTGCCGATGACATCATTGTTGTTGGCTGAATGAAAGGTGTTGACGGATCAGCATACAGAAGGGAGATTGAAAATCTAGTTGAGTGGTGCCAACCTCTCACTCAACATCAGCAAAACCAAAGAACTGACTTTTGATTACAGGAGGAAGGAACTGGAGATCCAAGAGCCAGTAGATTTAAATACTTTGGCATCAACATATCAGTGGATCTGTCCTGGGACCACATAAGTGTCATCACAAAGAAGCCATGACAGCGCTCCTATTATCTTTGAAGTCTTTGTAGATTCTGCATGTCACTAAAACTTCAACAAACTTCTATAGATGCACAGTGGACAGTGCCCTAACTGGTTGTATTGTAGCCTGGTATGGAAACACCAATGCCAGGAATGGAAAATGGTGGACACAGTCCTGTCTATCACTGGCAAAGCCTTCCACCCTATTGAATGCATTTACATGGAACGCTGCCACAAGAAAGCAGCATCCGTTATCAAGGATCCCCACCATCCATGTTGTGCCCTCTTCTTACTGTTACTATTGGGCAGGAAATATTGAGATCTTAGATCCCACACCACCAGGTTCAGGAACAGATATTACTCTACAATCATCAGGCTCCTGAGCTGGTGTGAAGAACTTCAATCACCACTACTCTGAAACAGTGCTATGACCTACAGATCCACTTTCAAGCACTCTTCACAAGTCACATTCTCAGTACAGGACCAAAAACTCCAAAAATCCAAAATCCTCCAAACTCCAAAAATTTTTAAGTGCTCACATGACATCACAAATGGAAAATTCCACAAGGCACTGGGGAGGTTTCTAGGCAGTGTGCAGATCTCTGCACTATAGACCATTCTGAGAAGTGATCTCACACATGTAATGAACAGAAGTTAATGAAAAATGGAAAAACACTGCATGAAGTGAAAAATTGAGCCTTGGTCATGTAATGAAAGAGTGGTTCATCAGTGCTGGAGTGAAAATATTCCACTTAATGGTATGCTGAACGTGCAACAAGCTAAAATTTATCACAATGAACTGAAAATTGAAGATAATTCTGAATATTCAGCAGGCAGGTTGCAGAAATTTAAGAAAAGGGGTGGTATTAAATCTTTAAAGATTTAGACCTATTTTAAAGATAAAGTATCTGCTGATTATGAAGTGGTACATCTCTACCAAAGGAGGTGTAAGGCGCTCATTCCTTCTGCTAGCCTGCAGGTCACCCTTGGGCAAGGTGTAGCACCTGATTATCGCCCCATCACCAGCCTCAGACAGGGTCAGGTGAAGCCATAGGTACAGGTGGTGGATGGTCGTATGAGCAGCCGGTGCATATCACAAGTCCTGGTTATGCGACCACTGACGCCAGCCAATCTCTGAAGAGTATTGACAATGGCTGGGGTCACGCGTCTGGTAAGGACACTGCCCAGAAGAAGGCAATGGCAAACCACTTCTGTAGAAAAGTTTGCCGAGAACAATCGCGGTTATTGAAAGATGACACGGCACAGAAGGAACGAATGATTACAAGGTAGCAGAGAAATTCATTGATGATTTTGCGAAGATTGTCACTGATGAAAATCTAACAGCAGAACAAGTCTATAATGCTGATTGTTTTTATACCTTATATAAACCTAAAAAAAAAGTAAAATACAAATTCAGTGTGCTGTTACCTTTTCATCAAAACACAACATCGCAGGTGGAGACAGAAAGCCTGCCGTTCATTGTTGTTGTTTGCAGCTGATTCTGGTTTTCTCCTGATGCTGCTCTGCTGCTTTTGTCACCCTGAACACACTATATTTTCATCATATTAATTGGTATGTAATAATTTTCTCTGTTAAGTACATATGTGTGATGAACAAGTAAAGGACTGTTCACCGGTAGCTCATAAATTCAAAGTTGGAAACGAAAGCAATCCCAAGGTGCCTCATTATTTATTCTAAAATTCCTCTGACTTCTCATCTTTTTTCCCGGTCCCGATGAAGAGACTCTGCCCAAAATATTGACTGTTTATTCTTTTCCATAGATGCTGCCTGCCCGCTGAATTCCTCCAGTATTTTGTTTGAGTTGCTTGGATTTCCAGCATCCGCAGACTTCCTCGTGCTTATATCACGTTCTCTGCCTCAGGATCCCATTGTTGTGCAGACTAATAGTAATCCTTCATTCGACAAAACATTTATTGTCCTGAAGCATTAAGTCTATGTCTCTTTTGATGGATGCGTACCTGACTTGCTGGGTATTTCAGTGGCTTTTCATTTTGTTTTCATTTAACCTTAATTGCACTGCATGTTGCTGCCACAAATGCCGCTTGAAAGTTTTCCGAGTTGTATTCCTGCAAGAAGACGGAGGATCAAGAGCTCTCTTTAAAAACACTCTTAAGTCAGTACCAGATCTGGTTGCCAACATCCTCTTTCACACCATGAGATATACCCTCAAGGTGACAAGCCTTTCAAAGTCTCTGATAGATAGAACTCAAAAGCTATTGTTACGTACCCCGTAACTGGGTCACTTACCAGCAAAGATAGAGAGGTCCGTTGAAGTCTGATGGTACTATTTTTAACAGTATTTATTGATAAAAATACACAAAATAATATCAATGCAAACATACAGATAATATACTTTGTCAATACTAAATCTAAAAGCGCGGGTATAATAATAATCAATAAGAAATAGCTCTATCATTGTCTAGGGGATAATGTATTGTCCGATGGAAATATAAAAGTCACTTTAGTTCAGTCAAGCTGTAGGCTGCAGCCTTTTTGGTTGGAGAGAAAGACGAAGGTTTAACTTGCCCATTCCTTTTATGATGTCAATCCTTCGAGAGTCTTTGGGGGACTGATTTCCCCTTCGAGGTTAGCTAAAGCCGTGCTTCCGTGGCAAGACCCACCAATTCCGAGGCAAATGGAAAAGGACGCACGTGGGCTGTTTCCACCGGCTTTCGCTGTTATGCTGTTACAAGAGTTCTAGCATTTCTTCTGGTGCGTCTGAAGGGGCTGTTCCTCAGACCCTCTTTTATCCTGACTCACAGGGTCTCAGATGTCAATCAGGGTGGGATGATGCAATCCCTCCACCAACCTCCCCCTCGGTTCATTGCCTGGGGGCTTCGATGCATCGTACACAAGTCCGTCTCCAAGAGACAATAGCCGTTATCAATGGTTCCGCCTTTCGGAGGCCAGGACACATTCCAAACTCTTTGTGGATTCTGCATGTCTTTCTCTGATTTCCTGGGTCTCCTGACTCGAATCAATAGCGATCCTGCCATTCTCAAAAAGGAGGGGGCCACGGGCGTGACACCCCCTTTCTTCAACACGTTTTTACCATCGGTAAAAACGGAGTAATACAGAGTCTTGCAGGATTTTAGAATCTAACACAATACAAAAGTTTTTCCTTTCACTACAGAGTAATACAGTTATACATTCAATTCAATATCTAGATGGTTACCGATTACATTGTCACTTCCTTTAATGTCTTAACATCTTGTACCCTACTAAAGTCTTGTAGCATCAGACTCCAATTTAGTAACCACCTATTTTTTTCTTTCCTTCAGCAAACAAAACTAACGGGTTGTGATCTTAAGCTTACGTGTATACTACAAAAGTTCATGCAAATACTAATCTTTATGTTGCTTTCAAACTTAACAGGCAGGCTTCCATGGGGATTGTCTTTTATTATTCACAGGCTTTGTCGAAATCCCTTAAAACTGGTTTCTGCTATTTAAATATGGCATCCCCATTAACCCTTGCCTCTTTTCCGGTTACTTCCAACGTGGGGGGCTGGCGCACCCTGGCGAAATAGGCTTTCATCCGCTCCTTCCATAGGAGTGATTTTATCAATAATGTGTTCCAAACTTAGCCCATTTCCCGAATTTCCACCCAATTCCTTAATTTTACTCAAGTTGCTAGTTTTCTCTTCAGGACCCCTGAGGCTATTGGGTCTCGATACCAGCGATCCCTCTTTGTTCAAACAGCATTTCGAATTCTGCGGTTTCACACCACACTCTGGAATAACAATAGCATGTGGGGCCCCTTTACCATCCAACTCAATCTATAATGGATCCACAGGTACCGCGGTACCAAGCCTTTGTCCCCGTAGCCTGGTGGCTGCTTCTAATATCAATTCAGACTTTAAACTTTCTTCATTCGATTTGGAAACCGCACTTTTCCCTTTTCCTGCAATAATAATGATCACTTCACCACCCGCTATCTCCTCGCGAACCTTTAACACCTCTTCGAACACAAACACCTGGGAACTCTCACTTCCCACTATTACCGAGGTTAACCCTTTCTTCACTGAACCAAGTCTATCTGACCCACAGGGACTGCATTCCTTTTCAACTGAATCAAATACCTCAGCCTTTTTCTGAGCTCCATTACTAGGTTCAGTACCACGTGCATCCACATCTTGGACACACTCAAACGGGACATTTGCCTCTTCCAGGCTTTCAATACCTGGTCCAAATTCTAAATTCCCCTGATTCTCCCAGCTGCTCTCTGGGCAACTCCCTTCCAGAGTAAACTCAACCCTGTGGGCTGAAACAACCTCATCTGCCAACCCAGCAGACTTCTTCAAGATAATGGCATCCTTTTCATCTAGGACTGCCCTCATTTCATTATCAGGAACACCTTTAGAACTTTTCACTTCTTCAAACAGTTCTGCCAAGCCAGACAGATCACCCATGTCCAACCCTGGACCTTTTAACAGCTTTATCTGTTTCTCATCTTCATTTCGTGCCTCTAGCACTTCACTCCTCGCTAAGGGAAGGGCTACCTCCTCTCCCTTACTCTCTTTCACTTTACTACTCTCTGTTTTACCACCCTCCAAACCCTCATGGTACAGGGTCGGTAAAAACGTCTCGGCCAAATCGATACTGGCCAGATTTAAACTGCTCTCGTTCTCAGCTGCCTTTCTCGACATGCTGCGAGTGATCGCGCATGCGGGATAGATCTTGGACGCTAGGGGCGGGGCTGCAACGCTCACCGGCTGGCTCGTCAGCGTCATTGCTGACCAAACCTTACCAACGGCTAAATCGTTACCCAGAAGGACGTCCGCGTCAGTTCTCGGGAATTCTGATTGCACCCCCATTTCAACTGGTCCAGAGACTAGCTCGCAATTCATAATGATCTTATGCAAGGGCACCATTTCCGTCCCTTTTCCTATTCCTTTCACAGCTACCATTCCCGTCTTGCGACCAAAATCCAGTACCTTACTGCTAATCAATGACAGTTCAGCCCCCGTGTCTCTCCAGATTCGCACGGGAACTGGTGGGTCTCCCTCCCTCACAGACACGGTTCCATTTGACATACAAGTCTCAGACCCTTCTCGTACCCTGTCTACCCGGGGATTTCTTGTCGATTTACTGATTACCACGGCACATCCGATAGGGACTGCTGCTTTCCCTTTTCCTGTCTCCTTCCTCGGAGCAAAGCACCTAGATGCAATATGTCACCCCTTTCCACAATTAAAACAGGTCAAGCCCGGAAATCTCTGGCCGTCCTGCCTCTCCTCCCCAACCTTACCAGTAGCTCCAGGCGGGACCTCTGCCTCAGCCGGCGGACTCTCTCTATCATTCCCACGGTCTCTCTGGGAACTTTTATTCGAGGAAAACTTTGACTTGTGGGTTAGGGCATATTCATCTGCGAACGTAGGAAATTCTGAGATGGACTTATTCGGCTTCTCATTCAAATACATCCGGATATCCTCCGAAACACAACCTTTAAATTCCTCAATCAGAATTAACACCCTGAGACGCCAAAAATCCTCTTCCACTATCTCTGCTGTGCACCAACGGTCCAAGAGCACACCCTTCTCATAGGCAAACTCGGTATACGTCTGATTCCACCCTTTCTTTAAATTTCTGAACTTTTGTCTGTACGCTTCAGGTACTAACTCATAACTCCGGAGAATGGCCGCCTTTACTTTGTCATAACTCTCCTCCTCTTCCTCCTCCATGGACAACGCCGTATATGCCCGCTGTGCCTTCCCTTTTAACACACTTTGTAACAATGCCACCCACTGATCTCTGGGCCACTTCTGATTCACTGCCACCTTTTCAAAAAGCAAGAAATAACTATCAACATCCGTCTCCTCGAACGGAGGTACTAACCTCAACTCCCGACTAACATTAAACCGCTCCTCTCGGTCTGACCCCTGAACTCGTTGCTCTTGCCTTAACTTCTCCATCTCCAAGTCATGTTTCCTCTGTTTCTCTGCCTCCCTCTCCTTCTCGGCCCTTTCCTTCTCTTTCTCAGCTCTTCCCCTCTCTTTCTCTCTCTCTCTCTTGGCTCTTTCTTTCTCCTTCTCAGCTCTTTCCCTCTCTTTCTCTCTCTCTCTCTCTCTCTCGGCTCTTTCTTTCTCCTTCTCAGCTGCTTCCAGCTGCTTTAACTTAATTGCATGTTCCAACCTTAATTTCTCCAACTCTAACTGAGCCGTCCCACTAGCTGGTACCTTTTCAGGGATATTTTCCAATACCTCAGCTGCAAACACATTCTTCCCAATATAATACTGAGTTATTGCCCTTCGCACCTCCCGCTTTTTCATTGACAACCTCACCTCTGCGAGGTTTAACCCCTTCGCCAAGTTTATCAAGTCTGATTTGGTGGCCACCTCTAGCGCTTCCAGAGTCGGGTTTTCTATAAATTCACCCATGTCCATCTTTGCTGGTTTCCCGTCTGGCTACCCGCGTAACCAGATCCAAGTTTGGACTTACAAGCCCGATTCACTGGCCTCCCAATTTGGTGTCAAATCCTGAGACGAGAACCCCAATTGTTACGTACCCCGTAACTGGGTCACTTACCAGCAAAGATAGAGAGATCCGTTGAAGTCTGATGGTACTATTTTTAACAGTATTTATTGATAAAAAATACACAAAATAATATCAATGCAAACATACAGATAATATACTTCGTCAATACTAAATCTAAAAGTGCGGGTATAATAATAATCAATAAGAAATAGCTCTATCGTTGTCTAGGGGATAATGTATTGTCCGATGGAAATATAAAAGTCACTTTAGTTCAGTCAAGCTGTAGGCTGCAGCCTTTTTGGTTGGAGAGAAAGACAAAGGTTTAACTTGCCCATTCCTTTTATGATGTCAATCCTTCAAGAGTCGTTGGGGGACTGATTTCCCCTTCGAGGTTAGCTAAAGCCATGCTTCCGTGGCAAGACCCACCAATTCCGAGGCAAATGGAAAAGGATGCACGTGGGCTGGTTCCACCGGCTTTCGCTGTTACAGGAGTTCTAGCATTTCTTCTGGTGCGTCTGAAGGGGCTGTTCCTCAGACCCTCTTTTATCCTGACTCATGGGGTCTCAGATGTCAATCAGGGTGGGATGATGCAATCCCTCCACCAACCCCCCCCCCCCCCCCTCAGTTCACTGCCTGGGGGCTTTGATGCATCGTACAGGATTCAATACACAATCCCGTCTCCAAGAGACAATAGCCGTTATCAATGGTTCCGCCTTTCGGAGGCCAGGACACATTCCAAACTCTTTGTGGATTCTGCATGTCTTTCTCTGATTTCCTGGGTCTCCTGACTCGAATCAATAGCGATCCTGCCATTCTCAAAAAGGAGGGGGCCACGGGCGTAACACTATAAACAGTGAGAAAATTGGGTGGGGGGGGCTTGTCGAGGGCGGGAGGTGAAAAAAAGGATTGGGTCAATCAGGGTTCCAGTGAGGCCCTTGTTCTAAACAGCCCAACCATGAAACTCAATAGTCCATGGCCATCTGTTTCATTGAGTATTGAAACACTATAGCAGAGAAACAGGACCTTCAACCTATCTAGTCCATGCAACTACTATTCTGCTTAGTCCCATTGACCTGCGCCTGGAACATAGCTCTTCATACTCCTCCAGTCCATGTACTTATCCAAATGTCTCACAAATGGTGGAACTCTGGCAACTGGCAACTCATTCCACACTCCTACCACCCTCAGAGTGAAGAAGTTCCCCCTCATGGTCCCCTTAAACAATTCATCTTTCACCGTTAACCCATGACCTTTAGTTCTAGACTCACCCAACCTCAGTGGTTAAAACTTGCTTGTATTTAACTTAACTACACCTCTCATAATTTTTGCATACCTCTATCAAATCTTCCCTCATTCTCCTTCACTCCAGGGAATAAAGTCCAAGCCTGTTCAACCTTTCCTTATAACACAGGTGCTCAAGACCTGACAACATCACTGTAAATTCTCTCTGCATTCTTTCAATCTTATTGATAGCTTTTCTGCAGATAGGCAACAAAGCTTCACACGGTACTCCAAATTAGGCCTCAACTTCAGCATAACAGCCTAGTTGTACTCAGCACTTTGATCCAAGAAGGCCAATGTGTCAAAGCTCTCTTTCTAACCCAATCTACTCTTTCTCCCAATTTGTTGTCTTGATATGATCATAATTGTTAGGTCACTGCCCTCCTCTTCTTTGGTATTAACTGATTGATGGAAATAAAGAAAATTAACGGGGCAAAATTGAAACCTTCTATTACTCACCACCTTCAAAATGTGGGCTGCAGAGTATCCTGATATATAATGAATTGCCTTTAATTCTAGGCTCCATTGACTCAAATGAGAAAGTAAGTTTTACACTACAGAGGTGCTAAGGTAGCGTCACCAGTATTGCTCCAGATACTCGAAGTCACGGGTGGCCATATGAACTGTCAAAGCACCTTTGTATGATATAATGAAAACTTAAAATTAATTTCAGAAGTGTTGCAATGAAACACATTTACTCAGCGGGCAGGAGTAAAAATAGACGGTACATTTTTCAAAGCACTATGTACGCCAATAATTGCAACATTCCTCAGAAGCAAGACAATCATGAACATCTATATAGTGTTGCCTACATATAAACCATGCCAAAACATCTCGCTGCAGCATTGTTAAATAACACTTAACAGTCAGTCATAATTGGAAGCATTCGTGCAGCTGATCAAAGCCTTGGTCAAGATGGAAGGCATTAAGAAAATTAGAATATATATTAAAAGAAGAGTAGACGCAGTTCTTGCTCATTCAGTCCCTCTTGCAAGTTACATCATTTAATAAGATCATGATCAATCTTTTGCCCCATATCCCTGAAGTCCTTAATGTTATTATCTCTGTCTTGAAAATATTCAGTGACTAAGTCTCAACGGGTCTATTGGGTAGAGAGAATCACTGACTTCTGTGTGAAGCAAGACACACAAAATACTGGAGGAACTCAGCAGGTCAGGCGGCATCTATGGAGGTGAATAGATAGTCGACATTTTGGACCGAGACCCTTCTTCGGGACTGAGTAGGAAGGGGGAAGATGCCAGAATAAAAAGGTGCGGGGAGGGGAAGGAGGCTAGCTGGAAGGTGATAATTGAAGTCAGATGGGTGGGAAAGGTCAAGGGCTGGAGAAGAAGAAGTCTGATACGTGAGGAGAATGGACTTCTTATCTCTATCTTGAATGACCAATTCCATCGTTTGAGGCTGACCCCTGATTGTGGACGCCACAGCCTCAGAAAACATCACCGAAGCACTTACCCTGTCAAAGCTCATACAACTTTTATACATTTCACTAATGTGCAGGAGAAAGGAAAAGAAGTAGAGAGAGAGAGAGAGAGGTGTGTGTGTGTGTGTGTGTGTGTGTGTGTGTGTGTGTGTGTGTGTGTGTGTGTGTGTGTGTGTGTGTGTGTGTGTGTGTGTGTGTGTGTGTGTGTGTGTACGCGCACATGGAAGCATGGGTTGCAAGGGGCAGGAAGACGTGGTGAGTTCCACGTCCAAAACATAGGCAGCTGTAAGCTCAGGAATTTCAGAGAAATGGAAGTCTTGAGGAGGACAGTGGAAAAGGTGTTCAAGAACCAGGCTGAAGATTCAGGCGCTGCTGGGCCAGCAGGCAATGCAGGTCTGTGAGAGGAAAGGAGGTTTGTGCGTGTATGGGGAAGGCAGGCATGTGTGGGGTACGTTTATGTTTCTAGCATGTGTGTTTGTGTGTGCTGATGGGCAAATGCGATTTAGAATTTGCTGTGAGTTAGGATGCAGGTGGTAGAGATTTATGACCTTAAATGTAAGGAGGGTAGATGATAGGATCCCAGCAAGAATAAAGTAGTTAACTCTGGGTGGTGGGGTTATGATTCATGTCTACCAAAGGAGCTCTACGGTGATCCTTTTCTCCGCTAACCTGCATCTGCTTTGCATTCCCCCACCCCACCTCCGGTCAGGGTCACGTGAAGCCATGGGAGCAGGTGGTGGGTGGCCGTATGAGCAGCCGGTGCATATCACAAGTCCTGGTTATGCGACCACTGACACCAGGCAGACAATCTTGGAAGAGTATTGATATTGGCTGGGGTCACCCGTCTTGTAAAGACAATGACAAACCACTTCTGTAGAACTTGCCAAGAACAATCATGGTCATAGGCTATTGCACATAGTGATGATGGTGATAACCCTGTGAAGTGAATTGATAGGTCAGATTGAACGGGTTTGCCACAGGTTTCTCCTGCTACTGCACACTTCAGCCGTGCTCTGCGGGCCCAGTGAAAGTAAAAGCCTGGTATTCACACCGTCCCTGCAAAGTGGACGTTGTAAACAAGGCTCAGGCAGCGAATTGTCAGATCCTGCCTCTGACATTGTGGCATCTGGCTGTCGTCTGAGGCTTTTTAACTGTTCTTTAAAGTGAAGAAAAAATTAGAAGAAAATGCTTAAGAATAATACAAAATGTAAATGCATTTTCTGCCGTTCAGTCATAGATTCAGATTAATTTATCACATGTACTCTGCATCAGAGCGTACAGTGAAATGCGTCATTTGCGTTAGCATCCAACACAACCTACGGATACACTGTGGGCAGCCTGCAAATTCAAAGTTCAAAGGTTGTGATCTCTGGTCTTAGACTCTCCCACACAGGAAACATCCTATCCACAGCCACTCTACCAAGACCCCCGACTCAGCCTTGCCTTCACTCATCTCTCCATTGTTTGGGGTGATTTTTTATCATAAATTTTAATGAAAAAGTGTTATTAATAAAGTATTTAGTTGTATTCTCTGCTTTGTTTACCGCCAGTAAGTTGTCACTGGGCATAACCAGCACCATCTTAAATCAGAAGCCCCAGTGAAAACCCATAAGATGAACTAACTCACTATTTTCCTCTCTTTTGCATCTTTATTTGTTTTATATTTCTTATTGTACATTAGAGTTTTTTATGCATTGACAGTACTGTTGCAGCTGCGAAACAAATTTTACAACCTGTGTCAGTGATGATAAACGTGATTTGGATTTTAACTTTGTTAAGGCCAAATTTTGAGTATTGTGTTCAGTTCTGGTCACTTAATTACATGAAAAATAGGGCTAAATATGAAAAACTACAAAGAAAATTTACAAGAATGTTTCCAGGACTTGAGGACCTGAGTCATAGGGAAAGATTAAATAGATATGAGGGTAGAATTGATAAAGGTATACAAAAATTATGTGGGGTATAGGTTGGGTAAATGCAAGCAGGCTTTTTCCACTGAAGTTGGTTGAGACTAGAATTAGAGGTGATAGGTTAAAGGTGAAAGGTGAAGTATTTAAGGGGAACCTGAAGGGCAACTCCTTCACTCGGAAGGTGATGCAAGTGTGGAACGAGCAGAAGTGGTGGATGTGGTTTCAATTTCAAAACTCAAGAGAAGTTTGAATAAGTACATGGATGGAAGGGGTATGGAGGGCTATGCTCAGGTGTGCATCGATGGGGCAATGGAGAATAATAGTTCCGCTTGGACTAGATGTACTGAAGGCCTGTTCCTGAACTGTATTACTCTGAGTACGATAGGTTTAAATCCATCAGCTGAGTGGGGAGAGACTGTACATTGGCCCTTTCTTCTGTTCATTGTTATTTTACATGCAGGCAAACAGTTCTTGCCGTGTAGAAGCACTTAAATAATTAATTATTGAAAAGATGTAACGTTTTGACCTCTGCACTGGAGGTAATGAGATTTCATCTGCATTAGATTACCTGCCAAACATGTAAAGATCACCAGCTGACAGAAATTCAAATCCTCATTCTATCTCAATACCTTCATCAATGTACAAAGTGGGATTGTTTTTTCTGCTGACTAAAGTTTACCTTTGGCAATCTACTATATCTGCCAGCTTTCTGCATCACTAATGTGGTTACACTCCCTTCGTTTCTTTTCCTACTCTTGCTATTTGTATTCTAGATGCACAAAAATGGCAACCTCTTTTCCTTTCCTGTGATTGATTTGGTGCCATCTGGAAGGAGGTATAGGAGCCTCAGGACTCACGCCACCAGGTTCAGGAACAGGTACTAGTCCTCGACCATGAGGCTCTTGAACCAAAGGGGATAACTGCTGCTGCTAAGTTAACAAATTTCACGTCACATGCCAGTGATAATAAACCAGATTCTGATTCTGAGAAAAAAAAACTTCACTCAACTTCACTTGCCCTATCAGTGAAATGTTCCCACAACAAATAGACCCACTTTCAAGGACTCCAGTTCTCATTATTTATTGCTTATTATTTATTTATTTATTTATTTATTTTTGTATTTGTGCAGTTTGTTGTCTTTTGCACACCATTTGAACACCCAAGTTGGTGCAGTCTTTCATTGATTCTGTTATGGTTATTATTCTATAGACTTATTGAGTATGCCCAGAAGAAAATGAAACTTAGGGTTACATATGGTGACATATTGTACTTTGATAATAAATTTACTTTGAATTTTGATTCTATTGTAAACCAACCATAATCAATGAACAATTACAAACACATTAAATATTGCTGTGATTTAATGAGAATATTATCATTCAGGGCAGGTCGGCTGACATGAAGAGACATGGGATTCTTTCTTTAAAAGGAGCTTGTTGATTTATAGCAGGATGGAAATATCCATGGGGGCACTCAGAAAAATCTCCTAACCTGTTTCTGATTTCATTCAGTTTTATCATATCACCAACCAGGTTTACTGTCTAATCACTGATTATAAGGGTCATCTTACAAAGTGAATGGCAATTTAGAAATGATTAGAGGGAGCACAATGGAATTAAGTGAAATGCATTGCATAGTAGAAACATAGAAACATAGAAAATAGATGCAGGAGTAGGCCATTCGGCCCTTCGAGCCTGCACCGCTATTCAGTATGATCATGGCTGATCATCCAACTCAGAACCCTGTACCTGCTTTCTCTCCATACCCCCTGATCCCTTTAGCCACAAGGGCCATATCTAACTTCCTCTTAAATATAGCCAATGAACCGGCCTCAACTGTTTCCTGTGGCAGAGAATTCCACAGATTCACCACTCTCTGTGTGAAGAAGTTTTTCCTCATCTCTGTCCTAAAAGGCTTCTCCTTTATCCTTAAACTGTGACCCCTCATTCTGGACTTCCCCAACATCGGAAACAATCTTCCTGCATCTAGCCTGTCCAATCCCTTTAGAATTTTATACGTTTCAATAAGATCCCCCCACTATCTTCTAAATTCCAGTGAGTATAAGCCTAGTCGATCCAGTCTTTCTTCATATGAAAGCCCTGCCATCCCAGGAATCAATCTGGTGAACCTTCTCTGTACTCCCTCTATGGCAAGAATGCCTTTCCTCAGATTAGGGGACCAAAACTGCACACAATATTCTAGGTGTGGTCTCACCAAGGCCTTGTACAACTGCAGCAGAACCTCCCTGCTCCTGTACTCAAATCCTTTTGCTATGAATGCCAACATACCATTTTCCTTTTTCACCACCTGCTGTACCTGCATGCCCACCTTCAATGACTGGTGTACAATGACACCGAGGTCTCGTTGCATCTCACCTTTTCCTAATCGGCCACCGTTCAGATAATAATCTGTTTTCCTGTTCTTGCAACCAAAGTGGATAATAAAGCAAGTACAAAAATTAAAGGGTTGCTATCTTGGTGTTTCATGACATTTCTGCAAATGAATTGTGTGGTGACCATGTCTTCAGAAAATACTTTATTTAATTCATTTTACTTAGGAAAATAAAAATATATAAATCTCTGTTAACTGCTGCAAAGTATTTTTAAATAGCTCTGAGTCAATGGTCTACAGGTGACATAGGTAGAAGGGTAGACCGCACCCTTCCTCTCTGGAGTTTCGAGGGAATCGGTTACTGAAAGGATTCAAATTATTTTATTAGCAAAATATGTTGAATTATACAACCTGGAGATTTGTCTGCTTGCAGGTAGCCTCAAAGCACGAAACCCACAACTACCAATTTAAAAAAAGACCAACACCTAAAAAAAAACACAAACCATGCAAAACAATTAAAGCAGCATTCCAAACCAGATTGGATCTGTAGAGCCGGAGCCTGGAGCAGCAGGTCTCATTTCATCACACAGCAGGGCAAATCACCGCAAAGCTCACGGACTCCGAGCGCAAAGCAGCCGGAGCAGTCTCACAGACTCAGCGCTACGGAGAGAGGAGTGAACACCGTGAAAGTGTGAGCAGAATTGGTCTACGGAGATTCTAGTAAATACAGGGATGCGTCGAGTTGATATTAATCTTGATGCAGATTGTTTTTTTGCCAAATCAAGGGGCACATTGTGTGCAGTGTTCTGTAATTTACTATGTAAGATGCAGACACACTTCATCTCTGACTCCTTAACTTCATGCCAGCAATAACCAGCATTTCTAATGCAGGTTCCTTCACACTGACCATTAAGAAGGAATACTTAGCTAAGATTTTTTTTAAATTTCACTATTTATATCTTTAATGAATTAATTGTAGATTTTAATATAAATGTTATTTAGATTAACTTAGGCCTGAAGAATCATCGGGGACCTGAGTCACTCCAACCACAAACTGTTCCAGCTGCTACCATCTGGGAAACGGTACTGCAGAGTTAAAGCCAGGACCAACAGGCTCACGCTGACATAATTGTATTTCTAATCTATATTGTCCATTTTGTTGTATATCTTACTGTACTTACTATTTATTACGTGACTATAATTTGCACATTGCACATTCAGACAGACGTAATGTAAAGATTTTTATCCTTCATGTATGTGGAGGACATAAGAAATTAAATCAATTCAATTCAATTCAATTTTTATCTTTCCCAATAATGGCTTAATTTCTTTAATTAACTGAAGTCGGATAACCATTCAAGGCAGAAGTTGTTTGTGGGGTGGTTACACAACCGTGGCCACAACGCCATTGAGAGATGCATGGCCAGAAGAGACTTATGAAACCAGGGGCTATTATGGGGCGGGGGAGCTGAGTGTGAGCAATGTGAACTGGACCAATGTCTTTAGCCTTCCTGTTATTTTTCATACAGTACAAATTAGTGACTGATTCTTCTGATGAGCTTAAAATACTGGCTGCCTGGCACTAATAGCTTAAGGCTGACGTTCCGGCAACATAAATACAGGTGTGGACATAGCTGGGAAATGGGGTGTCACATTAGGACAATCTCATCCCCCATCAATTCTCACTTCCTTAAGTAATAGTCAATCATCACCTCTGAGATGCTTCAGGAAAACAGGATGGCCCGCTGTAAAAAAGAAATCTGTGGAATTCTTTTTTGTTCAATCGTCATATCTGCTCATGAACTTTAAGTGCTGCGTGATGGAAATTCCGTAATCTGTGGTTTCTGCTCAATCTGCCGATCCAGTGTCTCCTGCCAGGTGCAGGCACTTCAAGTACAAAGCACTTTACAAACATATCGGTCTGATTTGAGCATGCGTCATACCTCTTGTGCTGAATTTGCTTGAAACATGAATCATTTTGTGGAAACGGCTTGGACAAGTAAAAGTGAGTGAGGCTTTGGTCATTTGTTGATGAGTTTGTGGAATTTGACATGTTTGACAGATGAAATCAAGTGCTGTTCTGTCTCTTCCCTTCATTGACAGTAGACTTTTCTATTTGTGCCTTGCAGGGCCTTTAATACAACCAAGTATTCAGAAAGATAACACTGGGCAACAATTTTTTCTAAAGTGTTGTTTCTTCTCTTTTTTTTTGTTTATGATAGATGGCTTGAAGCTGAACACAAATCTAATTTCAGACTACTTGTATCACAAAGGAATTAGGAGAAATGAGAAATTAACATTTATTGAATATAATGATTTAATTGCATAATGGTGCTGATGCCTTGCAATAGTTCAACTAAGCTAAAAATATTTTGTTAATGATTTTCAATTGTACTCGGTGCCTGGGGCTTCTTGCTTAAGTGTCCAACAATAATCAGCCAGCATTGATGGATTCCAGTTGCCCTGATACGTTTCTCCATGACCACAAAGTCCTGGTGAAGCTTTTCACCATGCTTGTCCCTGACTGCCAAAATTTGCGGGGAAGAAGTCTAAATGGGAATACAGAAACTGAATTTTTAGTGACATGTTTTGTAGGCTTGAAACATGTTGTCAACCAGCTGCAGATAGTTTGGTGCTCTGTAGTTGCCAAGAAAATTTTCAACAACATCCCTGCTTCCATGTGTTTTTCTCCAGTCCCAATAGAAGTTCTTCGAATTGCCTGTCATCTGACGTCTTGTTGGTTTGTGGGCCAACAAAAATGCCTTCTTTAATCTTAGCATCAGTTATTCTGACTTGAATTATGAATTGAAATAACAGATACAAGCAATTTAAAAAAAAATCGGCGCACGATGGGGCAATTTCATGGCGATTTTCATGAACAGTAGCCCAAAACCCATAAGGTACACCCAAAAGTATTCAGGAAGCAAAATCTTTGTTTTCCAGTGTTATTAATGTCCTGTACAAACCGAGAGACATTAGTACTGCTAATTATTAGCTCAGCAGACTGCTTGACAGTAAGCAGCAATGTCTGAAGCCTAATGACTGTATCCCATTAGGCAGACAGCAGAAAATACTTTGCTTGATCCTTGAACCTTTTGTTTACAGACCCAGGCAGCACTCCCTGGCATCTGATGAAAGACCAAATGACTTGCTGTTTGAATTGTGGCTCAGTTCAGACCTGCAGGTATATTATGCACCTGAAAAACTGAGAGCTTGCATTGAGTCAGACCTTATTTTTTTTAGCAAACTTAAGAGACCTAATTATTACCTGTGACCAACATCCTTGGGTGTTTTTACATTCAGGTTCAAGGTGGGGCATGCTTCAACATAAAATAATAGATACCAACGCTGAGCCAGTGACATTGTAAGTTAATGAGTGTCTATTGATCTGTTGCCTCCAAAGCATTACATTATGTGGAAAATTACAAGAAGAAAACTTGTGAAAGTCTGAATATTAAACTTTTTCTTAAGTGACGTACCTCTGCTGAAATGTTTTCTCATAATCAAGTTTCCCATGAATCAATAATAACAATTACATTTTGTTTTACAAGACAGCAAAATATTCTTCCAGTTCTTATAAGCTCAGGTAACGCTTTGATTTTCCTTGCTTCTAAATAATCTATACTTACTGGTTGTTTTACTCCACATACTTGTCAGAATCAGGATCAGAATCAGATTTAATATCACTGACATATGGCATGACATTTGTTGTTTTATATATATAGATAGATCAAATTAAATTAAATAATTAGTGTGGTGAACTAGATATACCTGTCTGACTGCTCCTGTGGCTCCTCCCAAGACCCTGCTGACTACCCCTGTGGCTCCTCCCACAGACCCCTGTATAAAGGCGACTGTGGCCTGCTGCTCTCCCTCATTTTCCCCAGGATGTAGTGTTGTTCTTCAGTCAATAAAAGCCGATATCTCACTTCCTAAGTCTCGGCGTGAGTTATTGATGGTGCATCAATTAGTATAAAAAGAAAGCAAAAAAAAATAGTGAAGCAACACTCACAAAATGGTGGAGGAACTCAGCATGCCCGGTAGCATCTATGGAAAAGAGTGAACCTCCACTGAAGCGATGAGGCCACACTCAGGTTGGAGGAGCAACATTTTATTATCCATTTGGATAGCCTTCAACCTGAGGGCATGAACATTGATTTGTCAGATTTCTGGTAATTGTCCCCCCCCCTCCCACCTTTCACTATTTCCCATTCCCATTTCCTTCTCCCACCTTATCTCCTTACCTGCCCATCACATCTCTCTGGTTCTCCTCACCCTTCCCTTTCTTCCATAGTCTTCGACCCTCTCCTATCAGTTTCCCCCTTCTCCAGCCCTTTATCTCTTTCACCAATCGACTTCCCAGCTCTTTACTTCACTCCCTCCCCCTCTCCTGGTTTCATCTATCACTTACCACTGTGTACACATTCTTCTCTTAGCCCTACCTTCTTGCTTTGACTTCTCAGCTATTTTTCCAGTCCTGTTGAAGAGCCTCAGCCCAAAACTTCAACTGTTCACTCTTTTCCATTGATGCTGCCTGGCCTCCTGAGTTCCTTCAGCATTTTGTGTGTACTGCTTTGGATTTCCAGCATCTGCAGATATTCTTTTGTTTGTAAAACAATTAGTGGAGCCGAGTTCATTGTCCAATCAGAATCATTATGGTGGAGGGGAAGAAGCTGTTCCTAAAATGTTGAGTGTGTATCTTCTGATGGTAGCAACTGGAAGAGGGTGTGTCCTGGGTGATGAGGGCCTTAATGATGGATGCTACCATTTTGAGGCATCTCCCTTTGAAGATGTCCTTGGTGCTGGGAGGTTAGTGTCCATGATGGAGCTAGTTGAGTTTGCATCCTTCTGCAGCTTAACTAACAAAATTTTACATCACAAAAATCAAAATTGTTATGCGGTTCTTGGCTGTCGAAAGCATCATTGTTTCATCATCAAGAATACAGATTTGGTTTTGTCTTCAGCAGAGCCCTGGGACTGTACTGACGGCATTCTATCCATTGACAGTCTTGCTATTTGGTTGCCAGAGGAATGGCGAAGACTTCCACTGAAACCCCCATGAACCTATTGGCACTCAGTGGCTTCCCATAAAGCACAGCATGATATCATAGTTTAAGAGCATTCTAATCCGGATGATGATGGAATCTTAGCTAACCACTGTGAGCACACAGCTGCTTCCCAACTGTAGGGCAAAACCACAGAAGATGATGAAGAGTCACTCTCCAATGGTCAGCGGAATACAAACCGTGTTCAATACCCAGTCAAATATGGGTTTGGTTTAACTTTCATTGAACTATTGGTTGCTTAGCTCAACATGATAAAACTTTCGTATTTAAAACAGCTGTGCGGATAACACGAGGCCTTGAACAATTTAGGTACTATCCCCCGATAGCTACATATAAAATCTCAGATCAAACAAAAATAACCATGTGCAGCACACTTAGTAGTCACCAGCGAGTTATGTGGGTCTTACTCACGAGTGGGATGAAAGCAACAGCCCACATATAACCATGAGCCACAAATGTGTCATATGTTTTCAATCCAACAGGGAGCAAAAAAGAAAACTGAAACAGATTTCTTTTTAACTGAAAACTTCTCTTTACTTAACAAACATATAATTAAATAACACCAGAGGCCCACTACTTTTCATTGATGCCACATGAGAAAATTAACAGTTGCGATTGGGTGCATTGCATTCAGTGTGGCAAATCTTCAACCAGACAGCTGTATCAAATAAAATACCCAGAGCAATAGCTTACACTCAAGCTACAGATGTGTTCCTCTAAACTGTGGGCTACTTGTTAATGCCTCAATGGTAAAAGCAGAACACCATTATGAGACCATAAGACATAAATGCAGATTTGGGTATTTGGCCTATAGCGTCTGCTCTGTCATTCCCTAATGGCTGTTTTATTATCCCTCTCAACCCCATTCTCCTGTTTTCTCCCCGTAACATTTGATGCCTTTCCTAATCTAGGACCCATCAACCTCCGGTTTAAATATACACAATGACTTGGCCTCCATAGCTGTCTGTGGCAATGAATTCGTCAGATTCGTCACCCTCTGGCTGCAGAATTTCCTCCTCATCTCTGTTCTAAACGCAACACCTTGAAATCGCACTGGAAGTAAATTCCCCATTTGTGCCCGCATAAGATTTCCCTATTGTTCACCTGTCACTACTAATACACTCTCTCAAAGTTCAACAGAACTTCATCACACAAGCGGTTCCACACGTTCCACTGCAGGCATTCCTATCTGCTTGCTTGTCCTGACCACAAGAGCTCTTGGAATTGCTCTTGGAAACATTTCAAGCACTTTCCATTTTCTCGGTAAACAGAAAGGAAATGGCCGCTTCACTTCCTGCATCACATATCCCATTTCCCCATTACGTTCGGGATTAACGTAAGAACCACAGAAAGCCTGATTTGAATTGCATACCACTTTGCTTTGCTGCATTTGGAGATGTTGCTTAACTTGCTGCCTATTGAAGTAAGAGCATGGCCAAAACATTTAAAGATTTCTTCACAAATCTACAATACGTTCACAAATTGATTGGAAGCCTTTAATTTCTGAGGGGTGACCTCATTGAAACCTATCGAGTGTTGAAAGGCCTCGATAGAGTGGATGTGGAGAGGATGTTTCCTATGGTGGGGGTATCTAAGATCAGAGGGCACAGCCTCAGAAGAGAGCAACATCCATTTAGAATGAAGGTGAGGAGGAACTTCTCTTGCCAGAGAGTGGTGAATCTGTGGAATTTGTTGCCACAGGTGTCTATGGAGGCCAAGTCATTGGGTATATTTAAACAGAGGCTGATAGATTCTTGAATAATCAGGGCATGAAGGGATATAGGGAGAAGGCAGGAGACTGGGGCAGAGAGGAAAAATTGATCAGTCATGATGAAATGGCAAAGCAGACTCAATGGGCCAAATGGCCTAATTCTGCTCCTACATCTTATGGTCTTATGGTAAAACCAGGGCACTCTTCAAGGTAATTAATCGAATCATTTCAGCTTTTTGGAGGAGATACTTATCTATCTATTTATTGAGATCCAGCCCTTTGAGCAACACAGCACAGCAGTCACCCAGTTTGATCGGGGCCTAATCATGGAATAATTTACAATGACCAATTAAACTGTGGAGGGAACCAAACGGTCATGGGGAGAAGGTATACCTGTAAACTCCATACCAGCAGAGGCAGGAATTGAACCTGGGTTGGGGTTGGGGGTTGGTTGGCTGTACTGTGAAGCATTGTGCTAGCCACTAAGCTACCATGACACTCCAGGAGACAGGCAGGATGTCTTATCTAAAAGACAATGGAAGAAATTTGCATTTATGTGAGCAATAGTATTGGCTGCTAGCCACAGTCACTTAGACAAGATTATTGATCGCCTAACAAATACCTTAATGATAAAATTTCTTGGAACATGAACTTTTAAAACAGCTGTGAGGGTAACATTAAACCCCAACAATTCAGATACTACCACAATGATTGGAATAATATTTACCTAGTTACATTTCATATTCTACATCACATCTTAGTATTTTTTTGGAAGAAGGACAGTATATGGCATGTTATTTATGACACACTTTGTAATTCAAGTTAAAATATGAAGAATGGAATACAAATTATCCCTTTAAAGTGGAACTAAAATGAAATAAGAATCTCCAGAGAGAAGTTAGATTTGAGGAACAACATCTTATACTCCAATTGGGTAGCCTCCAATCTGATGGCATGAATATCGATTCCACAAACTTCCAGTAATGCCTCCCACCCATCCCCTTTCCCCTCTCTCACCTTATCACCTCCCTCTGGTGCTACTCTCCCCTTTCTCTTTCTTCCATGGCCTTCTGTCTCTTTCACCAATCATCTTCCCAGCTCTTTACTTCACCCCTCCTCCCCTACATTTCACCTATCACCTTGTGTTTCTCTCTCCCTTCTCCCACCTTTCAAATCTACTCCTCAGATTTTTCTCTCCAGTCCTGCCGAAGGGTTTCAGCCCGAAACATTGACAGTACTTTTTTCCCATAGATGCTGCCTGGCCTGCTGAGTTCCTCCAATATTTTATGTGTGTTTGTCGAGAAGTTCTTGTGCTTTCAAGATGACGTCAGTCCTGCCTGCTGTCAATTTTGAGGGAGCATCAGCCTAGAAAATATTCAACATCCTGTGTAGTAACTTCATTTGGAAAATTACACTCACTGTTAAAAATGAAATTGGGATGTTTAATTTTACTTTATGCATGTCAAAGAAAAATGAGCACAGGAAGGATGAATTATTTATCTATTCTTAATACCATCACAGGTTAGGTTTTGTGTCTATTTGCCTGTGAAGGAATCTTGGAAGGATTTACATTAAGATGCCATGGTCAAGTTAACTACAACTGAAAAGAATTTAAATCCACAGTTCATCAACTCTAGTAACGCAGAAAGGATCTGTAACGCGTGAAGTATCTGTCTGCAGTGGTTCTACCCTCTTGAGACAATGGGGGCTTGTTAAAGGCATTCCGGTAGAGATTCAGAAAGAATCTGTTTAGAATGGCTTCATTCATGTGAGCTGTGGAAGTCAGCTGCGAGGCGAGCAGTCCTCAGAGGGCCATGGCAGGTCTAATTGGCAGTGCAAGAGGCAAATCCCTGGAGCGAAGGGAACTGCAGGAAGGTCAAAAGTTAAAGTTGCTTCCTATCCAGCCAAGAAATGAGAAACAGGCTGCAAGAAGCTGAAAAGAAAAGCATACACTGAACAGAAGGTCCCGAACTTAAATTCAGTGCCAAATCGTTTCAAAGGGTAAAATTTAAGAAGTTGACTGATCATGGCATAATGTTAATTCCATTCACAATGATTTGGGCCACGGAGAAGGCTGTGCTCATACACTGCAGGACACAGCCAACACTCAGGCTTGGCATGAGAAATACAATGTAGTATGTACAGTGCACAAGTGGCAGGCAATTACACTTTCCAGATGAATAGAGCAGAAACTTAGAGCGTTCAATGGCATTGCTACCATTTAATATCTCCATTATCAATACTTCAAGCATCAACATTGGTCATTGGATCAATTCTACTAAATGCATAGACACCTTGAGGGTAAGTCAGAAGCTGTGAATTTCACTGTGTGACAAAAAAAAAGGCTCCCAAAGCTGTTGCACCATCTACCAAGAGTATATGCAAGGTTGGTATGGGAGAAGATTGGTGGAGGGTATGAAACCAGAGGTACAACTCAGCCCGGGTTATTATAGACATATATATATATATATATATATATATATATATATATGGTCAAGTCTATTTAGAATCAGAATCAGAATCAGGTTTAATATCACCGGCTTATGAAATTAGGTGCACTTTCCATAGGACAAAAAGACAATAAGACGTAGGAGCAGAATTAGGCCATTCAGCCCATCGAGTCTGCTCATGGCTGATCCCAGATCCCACTCAGCCCCATACACCTGCCTTCTCGCCATATCCTCTGATGCTCTGACCAATCAAGAAGCTATCAACTTACGCTTTAAATATACCAGCAGACTTGGCCTCCACCGCAGTCTGTGGTAGAGCATTCCACAGATACAGTACTCTCTAGCTAAAAATATTCATCCTTACCTCTGTTCTGAAAGGTTTCCCCTCAATTTTGAGGCCCTCTAGATCTGGATGCACCCACCATAGGAAACACCCTCTCCACATCCACCTTATCTAGTCCTTGGATGTTTTGCCCCAAAATATCAAGGAAACACACATGTGCTCTTCCACAGGGCGACAAATTTTAAGTGCAGTGCATACATCTGCCATCTTCACTCAAACAAGCTATGAGACTGATGGAATATCGATGGCTTTCCGAGATGAGTGCAGTACCACCATTTAGAAACATGGACCTTCTGTGTCTAGTACAGCATATTCCAGTTAACCGGGGCACATCGTGACCAGTACGTTTTGGCCCAATGAAGCTGCTGCACCAAATTAGCCAAAAAAGTTAAAAATAAATAAAAAAGACAAGCTACCATTTTATATGAGATAACATATTTCAATGAAATACAGAACAAATTAGAACACTATTAATACTACCATAATATATACAGTAAAACTGTGTATTAGTTCCTAAAAGTTATCGATGGAGGAATTCATCCAGTATCCACTGCCGTGTTCTTTTGATAGTCTGTAAAAAAAAATCAGTGCAGGCACCTATTGCACATTACAGATTGCCTTCCTGCATGAAGTAGTTTCATAATCCAAGTTCAAATGCAAGTTTATTGTCATCTGACTGTTTATATACAACCAAACGAAGCAACGTTCTTCCAACCACAGTGCACCGAAAATACATGTATCACTAACACAGTGCATGAAACAAAATATTACCACAAATAAGTTTAAAATATAATTCAAAATGCATGTAGTAAACAGTACAGCAACAAACGCAAGAAAACCAGATACCGGAAATCCAGACCTGATGAAGGATCTCGACCCGAAATGTCGACTGTTTACTCTTTCCCGTAGATGCTGCCTGGCCTGCTGAGTTCCTCCAGGTGTGTGTGTGTGTGTGTGTGTGTGTGTGTGTGTGTGTGTGTGTGTGTGTGTGTGTGTGTGTGTGTGTGTGTGTGTGTGTGTGTGTGTGTGTGTGTGTGTGTGTGTGTGTGTGTGTGTGTGTGTGTGTGTGTTGCAAACAGTATTGTAAACAGCCCGCTGCCCCAGAGATGAAACCTCGGTGGTGGCAGGATATTCGTTCGTCGTGCAGCCAGAGGGAAGAAAGTGTTACCCAGTCTGGCAGTCAAAATCCTGCTGCTTATTTACCTCCTTCCTGATGGTAGTGGGTCAAAGAGATAGTGGGACGGGCGATGGGGATCCTCATCAATACTTCGGACACTATGTATGCAATGTTCCTGGTAGAAGTCACTTATACAATAATATCGGAATCAGGTTTATTATCACCAACACGTGACGTGAAATTTGTTAACTTAGCGGCAGCAGCTCAATGCAATACATAATCTAGCAGAGAGAGACAGATAAACAATAAACAAGTAAATCAATTACGTGTATTGAATAGATTTTTTTAAATGTGCAAAAACAGAAATACTCTATATTTAAAAAAAAGTGAGGTACTGTCCAAAGCTTCAATGTCCATTTAGGAATCGGATGGCAGAGGGCAAGAAGCTGTTCCTGAATCGCTGAGTGTGTGCCTTCAGGCTTCTGTATCTCCTCCCTGATGGTAACAGTGAGAAAAGGACATGCCCTGGGTGCTGGAGGTGCTTAATAATGGACGCTGCCTTTCTGAAACACCGCTCCCTGGAGATGTCCTGGGTACTTTGTAGACAAGTGCCCAAGATGGAGCTGACCAGATTTACAACGTTCTGCAGCTTCTTTCGGTCCTGTGCAGTAGCCCCTCCATACCAGACAGTGATGCAGCCTGTCAGAATGCTCTCCATGGTACAGCTATAGATCTTTTTAAGCGTATTTGTTGACATGCCAAATCTCTTCAAACGCTTAATCAAGTATAGCTGCTGCCTTGCCTTCTTTATGGCTACATCTACTTGGATTCAACTGATCCAAGTGAGTTCTTAGCAACACACACAAAATGCTAGAGGAACTCAGCAGGCCAGGCAGCGTCTATGGAAAAGAGTAAACAGTCCACGTTTTGGGCCAAGACCCTTCATCAGCACTGGAGAAAAAGGAGGACCAGCATGTAAGTGGCATTAAGAAGAAAGCACTGCAGTGCCTTTACTTTCTGAGAAGTTTGCGAAGATTTGACATATCACCAAAAACTTTGACTAACTTCGAAGGATGGGTGTTAGAGAGTATATTGAGAGGTTGCATCATGTCCTGGTATGGAAACACCAATGTCCTTGAGCAGAAAATCCTACAGAGGTAGTAGATATGGCCCAGTCCAACTCAGGTAAAGCCCTCCCCACCAGTGAGCACAACTACATGGAGAGGTGTCGCAGGAAAGCAGCTTCCATCATCAGGCCATGCTCTCTTCTCACTACTGCCATTAGGAAGGAAGGACAGAAGTCTCAGGACTCACACCACCAGGTTCAGGAAGAGTTATTACCCCTCAGCCATCAGGCTTTTCAACCAGAGGGGATAACTTCACTCACCCCAACACTGAACCTATGGACTCACTTTCAATGATTCTTCATCTCATATTCTCAATATTTATTGCTTTTTTATTATTTTCAGAGTCTGCTGTCTCGTGGCTGTTTGTCCATCCTTTTGGGTGTGTTTTTCACTAATTCTATTATCTTTCTTGGACTTATTGTGCATGCCCACGAGGAAACAAATTTCTGAGTTGTATCTAGTGACATATATGTACTTTGATAATAAATTCACTTTGAACTTCAGAATCAGATTTAATAACACTGGCATATGTCATGAAGTTTGTTGTTACGTGGCAGCAATACAGTGCAATACATAATAATTAAGACTGTAAATTATGGTAAGAAGTATATTTTTTAAAATTTTTAAATGTTAAATAAGTAGTGCAAAAAAGAGAAAAAGGAAGAAAAAGTGGTGAAGCAGATTTTTGACGGACATTGAGCTCATGAACACTACCTTGATTCAACGTTCATTCTTTGGAAGCTATGAGGCATCATTTCCCCCAATGGATCCTCAAGATTTACAGTATTTAACATGAAAAAACAACAATGCATCAAAGGTATATATTTTGTATTGAGGAACAACATGCAAGGAATTTAATCATGAACAAGAGAAAATCTGCAGATGCTGGAAATCCAAAGCAACACACACAAAATGCTGGAGGAGCTCAGCAGGCCAGGTAGTATCTATGGAAAAGAGTACAGTCGGCATTTCGGGCCAAGACCCTTCAGCAGTACTTGGCCTGAAACATTGGCTGTACTCTTTTCCGAAGATGCTGCCTGGCCTGCTGCGATCCTCCAGCATTGTGTGTGCGCTGCTTGTAAAAATTTTAATTCCTGGGTTGAGCATTTTAACGATACTGTGACAAAACGGTGATGGGCAATGTTAATGGTTCTCACAGCCGCTCTCAATTAGGGGATCTCATTAACATCAGATTATATTGCCTTGCCTTATAGGCATATGCCTTTTTTTTGCTTATTTAACAATTTTTTCTCCATTGCCAATAAACGTTCTAATAATGTGCCGAACAGCGTTTAATTTTTCCAATAATATTGAAGGCCGTTTTCTTCGGGTTGTCTCAATATTTGTTTTACTGTACACTTTAATGGATTCAACATTCTTTGAATGCATTCCATCGCTATCTCATTTTCAAAAGCATTTAGAGGAACATCAACTTCACATGCAACAAACAATCTGTTGGGTGAGCTTGGCTGGTTGAGCAGCATCCGAGGAGGGAAAGGAAGGAAAGGAACTGCAGATGTTTCAGGTGAAGACCCTGTACCATGACCAAAAATGGAGTGAGGAGACTGCCTGTGTAAAGAGGAGAGGTGGAGGAGGGTGGTTGTGACACTGGGGCCAGAGGTGATTGGTTGACTCAGGAGGGGTGAAGGATGATGGGCAGATAGAGCTAGGTGGTGGGGGGGGGGGGGTAGTGGGAGGACAATGGAGTTGGAAAACAGAGGCAGACTGGACAAGGGGCTGCAAGCCATTAATGCCAGAAAGTTTGCAGATGCTGGAACTCCAAAGCAATGCACTCAAAATGCCGGCGGAACTCAGCAGGTCAGGCAGCATCCATGGAAACGGATAGAAGCCAGAATAAAAGGGTGGGGGAGGGGGGAAAAGGCTAGCTGAAAGGTGATAGGTGAAGTCAGGTGGGTGGGAATGGTCAAAGGCTGAAGAAGAAGGAATCTGATATGAGTGGAGAGTGGACCATAGGGGAAAGGAAAGGAGGAGGGACCCAGGGGGAACTAATAGGCAGATGTATAAGGTCAGAATGGGGAGTAGATGAAGGGGGAGGAATTGGTTTACTAGAAAGAGACATCAATATTCATGCCATCAGCTTCGAGGCTACCCTGATGGAATGTAAGTTGTTGTTATACAAGAGGATCCGTGGAAGTGTAGAGGGTTAGTGCAATGGCAGTGACCCAGGTTCAAATCCACCGTGGTCTGTAAGGAGTTTGTACATTCTCGCCGAGATTGAGTAGGTTTCCTTCCACATTCCAAAGACATATGGCTTAGCAGATTGAATAGTCACATGGGTGTACAGGGTCATTAAGCTGGAATGGCCTGTTTCTGTGCTGTATCTCTAAATTAAAAGTAATAAAAAAGGAAAAGCAGGTCGGCTTGTTGACATCCCAGATGGAATACGATCAAATCCCTGTACTGGAATTGGAAAAACCAAAGACTGGACAGTTGGTGTAGGAATTGAAAGGACAATTGAAATGGAATGCAAATTGGAACTTGGATTGGTGACCGTGGATGTAGTCCTGATCCAAAGCATTGAGAATTCCTTTTCCTTCCACACCACAAGTTCTGCTCAACCCATTAAGTTCCTCCAGCAGACTGCTGCTCCAGGTTCCAGCCTGTGTAATCTTCTGTGCCTCAATCAATACCAAATGGACAGTAATATTTCTAATTCATGTTTAGTTTAGATTTATTTGGTTAATGATTGAACTAGTTGTGTGCCATGAAGGAATCAGGTGCTATGGAGATGAGTCTGGAAAGTGAAGCTGAGATCAAATCAGTTGTGACTTTATTAATAAGCCATGCAGATTCCAAGAGCTGTAAGGCCCATTTCTGCCCCTATTTCATTTATTTCTCGTTGTAGTCACTTGAGATAAAGTAAATAATAAATTATTTACATTGATGTGACTGGTGTAAAGGTTTCTCATGTGGAATGGAGAGCCCTAGCTTTGCTATTTGGTATTTGATGAGTTGGCAGCGTTCAAGTCATAGAAGGTCATAGATGCAAAGTATCACTTTAGAAAATTTAGCACAGTAAAAACGATGTCACTCTGCTGCCAGGAGGATGCTGTGCTGACCAAGGTTTTTCAGAGGAGACATTCTACGTTACAGATGTTACTGCACTTAAAAACTACTTCATTAGCTGTAAAGCACTTCGAGGTTAATTAGAGGTAGTGAAAGGTGATATATAAATGCAACTGGCCATGGATTCTCAGCCTGATCTCACAGTATTTTTAAACCTTTATTGACTGTGTATCTAATCTATTTTGTATGTGATTTATACAGATTTTAGTGCTACCAAAGGGATATGATTTATTTATTTATTGGGATTCAACACAGAGTAGGTCCTTCTGGCCCTTCAAGATGCACCACCCAGCACCCCCAATTTAATCCTCGGCTAATCAATGATCAATTAACCTTCCAATCAGTACGTCTTTGGACTGTGGGAGGAAACCAGAGTCCAAAGAAACGTACATGGTCACCTACACCCAGAAGAAACCTACATGGTCACGGGGAGAACGTACAATACCCTTACAGGCAGCGGCGGGATTTGAACCTGATTCACTGGCACAATAAACCAGTGTGCTAACCACTACACTACTGTTTTAATTCTAGTCACATAGTGACACCAAACATTGAAACAGGCTCTGTGCCAACCATGAACCTTCTATCAAACATTAATCGCAGAAATTGGTGTCAATGTGTGTTAGAGAATAGGCTTAACCCTTTTAAAGGCCTGTCCTTATTCAGTTCTGCCATTGCCAGGAATGCAATGGAAATTGAATAAGTTACAAATGTGGGTGTGAGTCAGCAGAGAAGAGGGCACAGCAGGTGAAGTCCAAGGAGGGCTAGTTGGGAGAAAGGTTGTTTGAAAATCAATCCGCAATATTGTCAATATTGATGGGGGGAGGAGAAATATTGTCTCCTCCCCCCATCAATGCATATGGCGTCAACTTACCCAGCACCAGCAGATTCACCCACCTAGGCAGCATCATTTGGCAGAATAGTGGAACCAAGGACAACATCCAATGCAGACTCAGCAAAACTAGAGACGTCTTCAGATCAATGAGCAACATACGGGGATCAACCAATACAGTATCCACACCAAGGCGAAGCTGGACCAGACCTGTTTCCTGTCCACACTCTTGTGTGGGTCAGAATGCTGGTGCATGACAGAGAGCGACCTTGCTAAGCTGTCATTATTCCACCACATGAGCCTCTGGAAGACCCTCCGCACTTACGGTCGAAGGAAGATCTCCAACCACGCCCTACTCCATACACGTCATCAAGAGAACATTGCCACAATTATGATGAGGAAACATTACAGATGAATTAGGCGCATGATGAGAAGAGAGGCCAACTTCATCATCAGGACATCATTTCATTGGACACTGAAGGGCGGAGGAAATGCGGGAAGCCAAAGGTAACTTGGTGCCATACCGTAGAAGTAAAAATAAGGACTATGAATGACAAATGGGGCATAACGGAGAAGATGGCCAAGGACAGACAGAGAATGAGGACCTTTATTGCTGCTCTAAATAGAGCAGTGTAACGGGCAGTAACTAACTGACAGTCAGGATTATCAGGATGCCAATAGTGTAGAAATCCATCTGGAGATGTGTGTGTGTGTGTGTGTGTGTGTGTGTGTGTGTGTGTGTGTGTGTGTGTGTGTGTGTGTGTGTGTGTGTGTGTGTGTGTGTGTGTGTGTGTGTGTGTGTGTGTGTGTGTGTGTGTGTGTGTGTGTGTGTGTTCAGACGGTGCCAGAGAGAAACTCAGGATGGCAAGGCAGTGTCAGATACAATAATCAGTGAGGAGGCATTAGAAGGTAGATCAGTGAGGTGAGATCATAGAGGTGGAGGGGTCAGGAGGAAAAAGAGTGGCATGGGCAATCAGCAGGTCCATAGAGTAATGGACCGTAAACAGATTGGTGGCTCCACTATACTGGACACCAACGCATGCGAACCGGCCTGTAGAGAGAGTCAGTAAATAGACTAGACAGCAAGACCAGAGGAAGATTGCTGGCTGAACATCTTTGGATACCATAGCCCAAGTTACTAAGTGTATTGACCCAGTGAACCCTGGGGGAAAAAATATACAAACTTTGTGAAACTTGTATGATAGCACTCTCCCTTTACAACTAACTTTTATTGAAACCAAATGGAATACAGTGCTCAGAAGTGTAGCTCTACACAACCCAATTTCAAGGCCAGCTCGAGAATTATGTTATCCATCACTTGTCGTTGGGAGAAGCCTACCATAGGTTACTATTCACCTTACATAACCCGACAGATTCTTTTCTATTAGCTACAGTGAAACCGGATGTGTAGGGCCAAGGATTAGTCAATGCTCATCCAATGGAGCCAGAAACAAATTGAAGGGCTATGGTACAATTTAAGTAGTACAGAAACATTCTCAGATACTCAAAGGGTTTGTTAATGAGGACAGTATCCTGTCCTATTTCAAGGTTTAAATTAGGTACTTGGAAAGGTTGTGGTATTTTTTTTCCTCTCTCTGTAAGTAATAAAGAAAATGAAGCCACAATTGATAACGTCTAAAGGGAAAGTGAAAATTGATGGGAATCCACCCAGCACAAGGAAAAGAACGAAAATAGGTTAACGTTTCAGATAGACAATGAAGAAATGTGGGTCATCCTACGGGAGTGTCACAATGGGGCAGTTGTTAGCGCTGCTGCCTCTTAGTTTCAGCAACCATGAGTTAAACCTGACCCTAGGAGTTCAAAGTGCTCTCTGTGACTGTAGTGTTTCCCTGCTTTGCCCCCCACATTTCAAAGATATGCTGGTTGGTTGAAATATCAATTGGTTATTGTGGGTGGCTGGTAGGTGAACCCCAAGGATTTATTGCGCATGTGGGAGGGAATAAGTTACAGGGAAATTAGTGCGGTAATGGGATTGATGAGATTGCTCTGAAAGCTGCCATTGGCTCAATGGGCTGAGTGGCCTCTTCTTGTGTTATTTATTTATTTATTTGCTTTAGTTCACAGTTTTGTTTCTATTATTATGTATTGCAATCTACTGCGGCCACAAAAACAATAAATTCCACGACATATGCCAGTGATAATAAACCTGATTCTGAGAAAGACGATGTGGAGCAGAGAGGATCGAGTCGAGCAGAGACCAGTCAGCCTCGCTGCTCAGCGAGGTTTACTCCCGTCTGAACGGAACTGAGGCTGTGGCCTACAACTAACAGGCTCTTGGACAGGCTGCAGCAATGAACTGGCTTCGTGACCGCGAAGTCACTTTCGCGAACTTTAATTCCGTTACTTGCCAGTGCAGGGGGTTGAAGCAGTGAGTGCGAAGAGAAGTGAGCATCAGGTACTTCAGATCGCAGGATTGCAGCTTCCTGAACATTTTGGGGAGAACTCAAAACAATGAGCTTACTATCTAGGGGAAAGACAGTTACTACTGTCAACCATCAGGCTCTTGATCAAAAGAGGATAACTACACTCATTCTGTTTCTGATGTTCCCACAACCAGTGATCTCACTTTAAGGACTCTTGATCTTGTTATTACATGCTCTCGTTATTTATTGCTATTTATTTATATTTGCATTTGCACAGCTTGTTGTCTTCTGTGCTCTACTTGATCTTTCATTGATCCTGTTTACATTTCTGTTCTATAGATTTCCCGCAGCAAAGAGAATCTCAAGGTTGTATGTAGTGACGTACTGTATACACTCTGGTAGTAAATTTTACTTTGAACTTTGATTAAATAAGGCAGGTGCTATCACAGCCACAGTAAAAAGGCGAAATAGCATGGACAAGATAGGGACAGCGAACATGTGTGATCCATAAAAAGGTAGCAGTCCCAAGCAGGGACGGGAGACAGGGCAATGTGTGGGAATCATGTCCGGAGGTTCCAAGGGTGAGGAATGGACGCAATAAAGAGCTGTGCAGCTGCCTGCAGAGGTGACAGCAATTAAAGTAAAGACACACCAAAAAGGGGAGAGTGAAGAGCAGAGAGGGAACGAGTGCACATATCAGGGGACAAAGAGAGCAACAGAACAATGTGAGATGATGGAAATTGCGAGTGTGGAGGAAGAAACTACGAGACAAGAGTAGATCTGGAAATCAAAATAATACACACAAGATGCTGGAGAAATTCAGCAGACCAGGCAGCATCTATGGAAACGAGTAATCAGTCGACATTTCGGGTCAAAGCGCTTTGTTAGGTCTGGGACAAAAAGAGATGAAAAGTCAGATGAAGATGGTGGAGGGGATGGGAGGAAGAAGCACAAGGTGGTAGGTGGTAGGTGAAACCGGGGGAGGGCGAGGGATGAAGTAAAGAGCTGGGAAGTCAATTGATGAAAGAAATAAAGGGCTGGAGTATGGGGGATCTGATAGGAGAGGACAGATGTCACGGAAGAAAGGGAAGAGGGTGGAGCACCAGAGGGAGCTGATGGGCAGGTAAGGAGAGATGGCGGGAGAGTGAAATGGGAATGGAGAATGGTGAATGGGGGGAGGAGGCACTTACCAGAAGTTCGAGAAATCAATGTTCATGCCATCAGGATGGAGGCTACACAGACCAAATGAATATAAGGTGTTGCTTCTCCGACTTGAGTGCGGCTTCATCACTGTCCTGTCGGAATGTGAATGGGAAGCAGCAGTGTGACAGTGGAAATTTCCGTTATACAACCATTCCTCGAGGCAGATCATCAATGAGTGACAACAAGTCTTCAGGTGACAGAATCCTACTGGCCTTTGATGGTTTTTCGACTGTTTTTCTGCTTTTGTAAAGCTAAGAGGCCAAGATGCAAATGCACACAGCCCCATGTTCCAGAAATGTAGCTGGGCAATGGTGAGTCCATAGGAGGGCAGATGTGCCAATATATGAGGTCCTGACTTCTGTATCGCAGTGCACAAACCTGGACACTAGATATCAGTGGCATGTTAAACACTCAAGGGCAGATAACCTTCTCCATCCCAATCAAACCAGTACCACAATGGATCTCAATGTGGCCCACTGAATTCTTCTTACATATGCAATTGCTGAAAAGCACGTTCGTATCCCAGAATTAATTAAAGGCATTCAAACTCATCTAAGTAAATATTGGGCTCTGACTTCTACCAATCTGCACATGTACTAGGTTCATCCTGGTCTGACTTAATGTATTGGCTTTCCATCCTGAGAGGCAGGAAGCTGACAGAAGATTGTGTCAGACTCTAAGAGGAACCCACCAGCGCATCCTCATGTTCAGCCTCTGCTGGGAACTGGGACCTCCGAAGAAATCTTGGTGCAAGCTCTGGCTTAAGGCAGCCTCTGATGGGTAGGCTCAGCTTTGAGATCCTTTGCAGCCTGGTGAGAAGAGTGCGTAAGCAAAAGTGGCATGTTTTGTGTGCAAAGTGCTTCTCAGTTCTGATGAGAATGATCTACAAAGCATATGGAGAAGCTTCACACATATTCCGGAGGCTCAGAAAGAGCTATTCCCAAGCGAGTTCTGCATTTTACAAGCCAGATCGTGCACCAGCTAATAAACCAGAACGGAATGCACAGCAAAAACACAAAATGCTGCTGGAATGCATCAAGTCAGACAGCACCTATGGAGGGGAATAAACAATTGACATTTCGGGCAAGGCCCTTCATCAGGACTGGAAACGGAGGAGGCAGAGATACGTGAGGGGGAAAGTAGCTGGTTGGAGGAGGGGGATAACGTAAAAAGCTGTGAGGTGGTAGGTTGGAGAGGCTGAAGAAGAAGCAAACTAATAGGAGAGGACAGTGGACCATAGAAGAAGGGGAAGAGGTTGTGAACCAAGGGGAGGTGATAGCAGGTGAGGAGAAGGGGTGAGCGTGTAACCAGAGCCCAGAATGGAAAGAGAGAAGGAGAGAGGAGAAGAAGTTACTGGAAGGTGGAGATATCAATGTCCGTGCCATCAGGTTGGAGGCTACCCAGATGGAATACAAGCAGTTGCTCCTCCAACCTGAGTTTGGCCTCATCATAGCAATAGAGGAGACCATGCACAGACATATCAGAATAGGAATAGGGAGTTGAATTGAACTAGCTGCCCACCGGGAGATCCTGCCTTTTGTGACAGACAGAGTGAATGTCTTGTGTTTATGATAGCAACAACAGTCAGTTTTATATTAATATTATTTAATATTTCTGGAACATTTGATGGCTTTGCACACCATGTGTTCAAGAATATCAATATTTACCAACTCGCATCTTGGCACAAGGTTTTGACTAGAAAATTTTAATTTTTCCCCTTAGTTGGATGATGAGTCATTGTATAAAATGGATGATGGGAGGACCAGCCAGTAGTGATAGATTGAAGATTTAATGTACATTTATTATCAAAGTATACAACCCTGAGATTCATCTTCCCACAGACAGCTAGAAAACGAAAAAAGGAAACTATGGAACCCATTCAAAGAAAAACATCAAAGCCCCAATGTGCAAAAAAAAGAAATAATGCAAACAGCAAAAAAACAACAAAAAAAAACACAGAATATAAAACACCACACCACAAATTATCAAACCAGTCCGGACATGTTCACTTCAGTTCAATCTAGCTCTGCGTGTTCAATAAGTTCAGGCCTCAGAGCGAGTCTGTCAAATCACACAAAATAGCAACAAAACAAAGGCAAGACTAGAAACATGAAGCACACCATAATATCAACTATCGAGTCGAATCCACAAGCGTCATCGATTAAACTTTGCCCGAGATCCAGGATTCTGGCATCATACTCCAGTAGCACCGAGCAAAAAGGAGAACATAGTACACAAAATCAGAATGCCACTCTGGAAATGTGAAGGACAAGAAGGAGATACAGGAAAGGCTACTGGGTATTCTCTCTTTTCATCTACGCTACCAGCCCGCAAGTCATTCTAAAGTCCCCTCTTTTTATTTCATATGAAAGGTACACTGAATAGTTAGTCTGAATTTGAAAGCTAAAGTAACTCCTGGCAACGCACAGAAAATGCTAGAGAAACCTGGCAGGTCAAACAGCATCCATGGGCGGGGGGGAGGAATAAACAGTTGAAATTTTGGGCCAAGACCTTTCATAAGGGTTCCCTATAAGTAGAAATAATCCCTATTCTTCTTGTTTCTAAGGATTCCAGCCTGCCAGATATTGCTCAATAAGTTTATTTTTCCTTCCGTGCATCTCAGATTATATGACAAAAGAGAAAACAAACGGAGTTTTCTGTTACTCTTTCAATATGGGGTGGTACGGTGGCGTAGTGCCTAGCACAGCACTTTACGGTACAGGTGACCTGGGCTCAATGCCTGATGCTGCCTGTAAGGAGTTTGTACATTCTCTCTGTGACCATGTGGGTTTCCTCCAGATGCTCCGGTTTCCTTCCACAGTTCAAAGACGTATTGGTTGGTGGGTTAATTGAACATTGTAAATTGTCGCATGATTAGGCTAGAATTATATCGGGGATTGCTGGGAGATGTGCCATAAAGGCAGGCAAGACCTATTCTATGCTAATATTTCAATAAATAAAATGAATAACAGCCCAATAGTTCTGCACAGATTTTGAACTGTCTACTTTGGTGAGATACTTGAATTCAATTGCAAACTGTTTCCCTGCAGCTTGAATGTTCGGGGACTATCATCCAACAGAGAGAGAGAAAAATCTTTTAATCACTAAAGAGGTGTTAACTGTGTGCAGGCGGCTCTTTGGAAACATACTCTTAGATGTTGACACCTCTTCAACAGATGAGCTGTATATTTTAATTGGGCAAATAATTATTAACAATCGTAGATTGTGAAGAATGCATTTGGGGATTTGTAAAAGTGAGGATTTCATGTCTTTAAAAGTTTGGAGATAAATAGCAAAATCAAAGTGTTCAAGCAACACACACATAATGCTGGAGAAACTCCAGCATGTTGCATGTATTCCTGGATTACGGTTACTCTTTTTTCTCTATTTTTGATGGTTTAATCGGGGTGATCGATGTGGATTGGGGTGCTTGACTAGCGATGTGGCGCTGAACTGAATTAAACTGAGGACTACTGGTTTGATGTTTGATGTTCTATGTGATGTTTGCTCACTTTTTACTGTTGGTGCAATTGGGTTTTTGATGTTTTTGAACAGGTTCCATGTTGTTTCTTTGCTTTGTGGGTGCCTGCAGGATGATGAATATCATAGTTGTATTCTGTATTTGTACTTTGATAATAAATATACTTCGAATCTTAGAACACAGCAGGCCGGGTAGCACCTATGGGAGAGGAATAAAGAGTTGACATTATAGGCCGTGTCCCTTCATTAGGAAGCTGTTATAATAGACAGGCTCACAATTGTAACTGAGGGGTGCCAAGTGGATTTTTGTAAAAGTTTTTGCACACAGAATTTGAAAGTTTTATCCAATGTCCCCATTAGCTGGCCACTCAGGGTGACTTCCTGTCAAGATGGCGCCAGCGAACAATGCTTCCTCAGGCGATGACTTCCAGGTAGTTCACAGAACTGCTTATTTCACTTTCCTAGGTCTTCCTTTTATCTTAAATGTGCTTCTAGAACTATTGGTGCCTACAACTTACAGTTTGGAGATCAGTTGAGTGATCTAGCACTCTGCTGCCTCTGAGAAAATTGCAGGAGCAGAGTGACCTCGAGGTGAAGTAGCTCAGAGACAGGGCACAAGCTTGACTCCATTTCTCACTGATTAAAGCGTCAAGGAAGATTGAAACATCAAGGCGAATGCGGAGTGGAGCAAGTGTCTGGTGCTGACTACCTGCCTTTTGCTCGCTGCTGCCACTATGAAGATCTCTCGCTGTTGCCAGATAAGGTGACTGTGTGTGACACACCTCAGAAGGCCTCTGAGTTCGAATGGTCACTGTCCTCGACGCTGTCTGAGGAGGTTATTGAAGATCTGCGATTTGTGGATTGGACTATGGACTGGAGTTCAAACCAACTGCAGTTCAAATTTGTCCCTTTTAGTTCTTTTTTTTGCATTCTGTGTTTTCGCCCATTTTATCTTGTTGTCGAGTGTAAATTCTTTTATGTGCAAGGGAGGGTGTTGGGGGTTTGGGGATTGATGTTCCTGCCGCTGTTTTCCATCTGGGTGATCTGTTAGCATTCTTGTGTGAGGGTAGGGGTTGTGGATTTGGGGCTTGCAATAATTGTTTTTTTTTTGAGCGGGAGGTTTTGATGTTTTTCTTTGAAGGCTTCCATTTGATTTTTTGCCCTGTGGCTATCTGGAGAAGATGAATCTCAGAGCTGTATACTGCATACATACTTTAATAACAAATGAACCTTTGAACCTGGGAGTTGGGGGGTGTTTGGGAGTTGAGCAGGATCCTCCACCGCAGAGGTTTCCAACCTTTTTAATGCCATGAATGAATATCATTAAGCAAGGGATCCATGGACCCCAGGTCAGGAGCCCATGCTCTGCAGTATATCCTGAATCTTTAATGGAATGTCATAAACATTGGTTAAGAATTGAAACTTACCAGGTATTTGGCATGTTCAATAGGTGTGCTGTTTCTAAAGTGAACAAATATATCTGGTACCACGGTAGCATAGGGGCTAGTGCGATGCTATTACAGCTTGACGTGTTCCAGATATCAGAGTTCAATTCCAGCGCTGTCTATAAGGAGTTTGTAAGTTCTCCCTGTGAACCACGTGGGTTTCCTCCAGGTGCTCTAGTTTCCTGCCACAGTCCAAAGACATAGTCGTTTAATTGCCCGTTGTAAATTGTCCTGTGATTAGGCTAGTGTGAAATAGGAGGGTTGCCGGGCAGCGTGGCTTGTTGGGCCGGAAGGGGCTGGTCCACACTGTATCTCTAAAAAAAATAATAATTTTTCAACCTCGAGTTTGGATGTCAACAGCTGAGTTTTTGCATCTACGTCAAAGGAAAATTCTATCAATTCATTCCCCTTTGAGTGAAAAAGTTTCATCACATATCACTCAGCCGCCCTTTAGGTTAGTAAAGGAGCCATATATTCGACAAAAAGGTATCTCCAGAATGAATAATACTAACATATAGTTCAGTGTATGAAAATAGGTTAAACTAAATCATGGTTTTTTTTGCCAAGTCTTTGGTAGGGGCGGTCTTTCTAATATGTTAAAATGCTAATTGCACTGTAATGCTGCATTCTTATGTTGCCCTGGCCAGTCCCAGTGAGTTGCTTCACTAAGTGCAATGTGTAGCCTAAGGAACACTGTGCAAAAAGTCAAATCAACTCAAGTTTATTGTCATTTAACTACATACATATATACTGCCAATCAAGACAACGTTTAGGGTGTAAAACACAGTATACACATAACACACATAAAATGCACAATAACTAAGGAAAATAAGAATGAATTATGCACAGATAAACAAAGAGAGGTGAATAAATTAAATATTGCAGGGTACAGTTGGGTTGAGTCTCCGATCTTGGCAATCCATTTGCAAACATTTCATCACCTTACGAGGAGACATCATCAGTGCACTGTTCAGGGTACTTCGAATACGATGTGGCAGGGAGTTCAGAAGCCTAATGGCCTGAGGGAAGAAGGTCTTTCCCATCCTGACCATTCTTGTCTTTAATGCACCACAGTCTTCTGCCTGATGGTAGAGTGTCAAAGAGAGTGCAGGATGGATGGGCAGGATCCCTGATAATACAGTGGGCATGGGAACATGGCCGTGGTTTAAGTGGACTGGAGAGGGTAAACTATTCAGGCCTGTCCCTCTTTGCGCTGGGTATTTTCTTTCTTGGATAAGTTCTTAATTTTCGTCACCAAAGCTGTTGTGGAATAGCATAGATATTTTGTAGTGCTGACTAGAATTTCTAGTTCATTTCTAGGAATCACTTTAATTGTACTAAAGGGTGACTCTTCAAACAGGGCTGCTTCACATGTTTGTCAGGGATAGGTAGGAATAGTGCAGCTTCATCACCACATAAAGACAGCTTCTGAAAAGAAACAGAATAGCATCAAGTTGATTAAAACATGATCTTACATGCACTTGGCCAGGAATTTACCTTTTATTCCATGGCACTTACCCCACTAGAGCTCTTTGTTATCTCTCTTTGCAAAACATCAGTGGTTGAACTTATTCAGACCTATCCCTGTTTGAACTGGGTATTTCCTCTCTTGGCTAAGATAAATCACATAATTGCATAACAACGATTGAGTATTTTATGCTGATCTCCAAGGTTACTCTTTTTCTGTAAAATTTCTGTGAAGCTGGTGTGATTTACCATCAGTATATGTAAAGAATATTATATAATTACTTTCACTGACAGGATCTGATTTAGGAAATTTATCACAAGGCAGATGTGTCACAAATTTAATCTAGGTTATGCCTGAGAACGCACAGAGACCTGTAAGGAACTGTATTGTAAAAGCAAAATACAAGTTGCAGACTTGTTAAATGTGACTGCAAGTTCCAGCAAGCCTGCTTCAGCAAGGAATGTTGGCAGTTTTGGACAAGCTCAAGGTTTAGATCATATTTGGAAGAAAGAAGAAAGCTGATAATCAATGCGGATATTTTAGAAGCTTGTCTTCTCATGCCAAATACATATGTTCTATTTAAGCTCCTCTCAATCTTGTGGCATTATCTCAATGGGGAAGAAAATCATCATCTGTCTGTCTCACAATCTCTTTCTATCTCTTCTGCTATTGAATTCATCTCAGGGAACACTGGTGGCCTGGCCAAAGATCTGCTCAATGTTGCAATGTACAAACTCTGCCGTGGGCTAACATCCAATGGTTTTTATGTCTTTTGTCCATAGTGAGTCCATAAATAGGGATTGTAGGCTGATGCCTTGACACCTGCAAAAGTAATTCAATGGCTTGGGTAATACCCAAGAGATGTTAGGTTTGAGTTCACATCCTGACAAGTCAGGAATTTGCAATCTGGTTTCAGTGCTGGTGACCATGAATCTATCAGATAGTTATCCAAACACCTGGCCTCAATACGATTCCTGTGTAGAAACCTACCATCCTTACTTGGTTTGGCTCTCGATCCAAGCTCAGTTCTTGCCTAAATTAGGGATGGACAACAAATGGTGGCCTTGTCAGTGATGACCACGTCCAATGAATTCCTTTTTACAAAGGTTACAGGTTGTTGGGAATGGATTCTATTCTTTACGTGATTCAGCTATTCTCCCCGTTAGTTGACACCACAATTCGATTTCCATGGAGACGAAGGATATTCATAGATTCAAAGAACTAAATTACTCTTTCTGTGTTGTATCTGTATCCATGACATCATGATGTATAAGTAGGAGGGTGACATTATTCCATTATATATCAATATGAGCTTTGAAGTAGTCGAAATTTCCCAATAACTTTCATAGAACGTCTCTCTTTTCATTGCTCAGTTTCGTGACTGGATTCCCTTTTGTGTAAACCAGGGAACATTCCACTTATAACTGAAGAAGAACACAATTTTACCAAGGTCAGTGAGCTGCATCAACTTATTCTTCTGCATTTTCACTGCTGGCCTGCTTCTTCAAGTCTTCCCATGCCTTTTGGCTTCATCAACAGTCTACCTGCTGACTCCCAAAGGGGCCTATTTAAATATATGATAATGATTCTCAGCAGCACTGCTGTTCCAAATTCCATCCTGTTGCATTTGTATTGCCCTCGAGGTAATTGCCTACCACAGCTGCTGCCTGAGTCCAGTAAAGACTGTCAGGAGCTAGGAGTTGGCTGAGAAGGCACAGAGCTGAGAAAAATTTTCAGCACTGATTCTGATTTTGCCATTCTACTTACAGACATCTGGAATTTCTTCTCAGGGCTTCTAACTGCAACAGTAGACTCTCATCCCCTCTCACCCCCACCCAGAGACTAGGAACATGAAGATCGCTTTCTATTCTCCTCTTAGTTGCCACCACAACTGGATTTCCATGGAGATGAAGGAATGTCACTGGCCACTGGCTACTCCCTACAAAGAGTAAGCATAGAGTAAGCATAGAGTAAGCAAAAGGCTTTGCTAATATTCCTTCAAGTGTGAGCCTTAGAGTTGACACAGAGACCTGCCAATTTCCCACACTGAGAATGACCTCAAAGTCGAGCCTTGGAGAGCTTGTGCCCTGGCACAAAACCGCTTGAGTATCTGTCATTCCTGGCACCTGTCCACTCATTCAGAGTCTCACAGCTCTGAAGCCAGAGCCTTGGTCTCATTCTCTGCTAAGACCAAGACTCTGCTGGGTCCCTACTCAATTCCCTGGTTTCCTTGTGCCCTGTATATTCTCCAGTTCCTTACCCTATCCTCTGGTTTCCTTATGTTTTATATATTCTCCAGTCCACAGGTCCATATTAAGTTATCCAGGGGAGACCACATCACAATACTTGAGCTGTTGTGAGCCCTGCATGCCTCTGAGTCTTCCCATAGAACATCAATCTTCCATGTTTCTTGAGAGCCTGCATTTGCTAACTGTTACCTTAACTAGAGCTGTTAAGTCCTTGTGCTTTTGGTTCAGTCTTCTCAAGTTAAATGTGACTTGCACAGGTTTCCTGCATTCTATGATTATTTAAAGAGGACTACCATTCACTGCCTTAGCAGAGTCATTGTGTTGGAGAGAATGTTTTGTCTCTTGGTTTCGCCCAGTCGTTCATCTGAGACTGTTGGGATTCTGATGCCTACCCTCTTGTTTCTGTCTCTTCATGGGACCAGTTCTGGTCACCTCAGTATAGGAAGGATGTGGAAGCATTGGAAAGAGTACAGAGGAGATTTACCAGGATGCTGCCTGGTTTAGAGAGTATGGATTATGATCAGAGATTAAGGGAGCTAAGGCTTTACTCTTTGGAGAGAAGGAGGATGAGAGGAGACATGATAAAGGTGTACAAGATATTAAGAGGAATAGACAGAGTGGACAGCCAGCACCTCTTCCCCAGGGCACCACTGCTCAGTACAAGAGAACATGGTTTTAAGGTAAGGGAAGGGAAGTTCAAGAGGGATATTAGAGGAAGGTTTTTCACTCAGAGTGGTTGGTGCATGGAATGCACTGCCTGAGTCAGTGGTGGAGGCAGATACACTAGTGAAGTTTAAGAGACTACTAGACAGGTATATGGAGGAATTTAAGGTGGGGGTTATATCAGAGGCAGGTTTTGAGGGTCGGCACAACATTGTGGGCTGAAGGGCCTGTAATGTGCTGTATTATTCTATGTTCTATGAATCAGCCGCCTTCCGCTCCCAGGGTCGAGTTGTTGTCAGCAACTGCTGTGACGAAGAGGGCCTGCCATTCCTCCGCACTTGGGTCCGGCCCTGCGAGTGCACAACGTGACAGGAGCTAACCAACGGAGGAAGAAACAGATGATGCAAGGAGGAGGAGTTGTTGGAGCTGCAGTGTGTTGCATTTTGTGTTGAGGAACATGAGAACTAGGACTGGAACTCATACCTTTTGGAGTGCCTTTTTTGACTACTTCCTGCCAGCCTACAATCTTTATCATTGGCTGAATAACCTCACCCCACCCCATCCCCCCTGACTCTATGACTCCATTTCAGAAGATGTCATTGTACAGCAACTATCGAATGAAAGACCTGCAGATTGGTGATGATATTAAACATTTGATGGTGGGTCTTGACAGCGAACTATCTGAAGAGTATTTAATATTTAAATTGCTATAACTTTTTGTTACTAAGTCTTAGACAAACTACCAGCACGTCCTTAGACCGTGTTGGTTGTTAACGCAAATCAAAGGTTCAAAAGGTTCAAAAGTTCATTTTATTATCAAAGTATGCATATATAATACAACTCTCATCTTTGTCTACTCCAGATAGCCATTAAATAGAGAAAGACCATTGGTGTTGATGAAAGAAGACATCAACTTCTGCCCCAAACCGGCACGAAAAAGAAAAAAAACAAAACTCGCAGACCCCAAAATCCCCCCTCGCCCACAGAAAAAACAAACAATTAAAGACCCCTTATACATAACAATTCCCAACCCCCTCACTCACAGAAAAGAACTGTGACAGTAGCACCAAACCTCCAACCTCCCTTCTTACACACAAAAAAATTAACAGGTCCCTCACCTGCCAATCATCCACAAGAAAGAAAGACACCGAACAACTGAAGGAAACCAATATAAACTGAAGTCCAATAATCATATAAATCTCAGAACACGGGGAACTTTTTTTTTGTCTGCACACAAAGAAAGCAGCCGCGCGAACTCAGTCCTTCTGTAAAGCGTGACCGCCGACCTGGGTCGGCACGCCACCGAACCGGGTCAAACGTGCTGATCCGGCTGCTGACCGCCTCTGTTGAGTGCCTATGCTGACCTGTCCACATTCACCTCAATGCTTCAATCATTCTCGCCGCTTCGAGATGGAGTTGTTCGTGACCCTGCGCCTCATCTCTGGTCTTTCCCTCGAGTCAGCTTGTGTTCTCGGTCCTCTGCAGCTCCCCCCACCACCCACCTCCACCTCGATCTCTGATCTCTCTGGACACAGCACAGAACTGGATACTTCGATCGAGATTCAAACTGTACGTCACGGGCTGCAACAGTCTCCATAACACAAACAAGTCAAGAAGAACAAACAGAAGGCATAGAAAAAGTGAAATAATTGAAAAGATTTGCTATCTGAAAGATGTCGCCTGAGGAATCATTGTTTGCTGGCGCCATCTTGATCATAAGCAAATGACGCATTTCAATGTACATGTGATAAATAAATAAATCTGAATGTGAATGTGAATCGACTTAATTTCACACCTGCTTTATATGAGGACTACACCTGCAGCATGCTACCACCCACACTGCTTCCCCTACAATTCACCTACCGACACAACCAATCAACAGATGATGCCATTGCCACAGCACTGCACACCATCCTCACCCACCTAGAGAAGAGGGATGCTTACATCAGAATGCTCTTCATGGACTACAGTTCAGCACTCAACACCGTAATTCCCTCCAAGCTCGACAAGAAGCTCAGAGACCTGAGCCTGCACCCCACCTTGTGCAGCTGGATCCTGGACTTCCCGTCAGATCGCCAGCAGGTGACAAGGATGGGCTCCCTCACCTCTGCCCCTCTGCCCCTCAACACAGGAGCCCCCCCCCCCCCAAGGCTGTGTCCTGAGCCCCCTCCTCTATTCATTACACACGCATGACTGTGGCCACACACAGCCTAATCTGCTGATCAAATTTGCAGATGACATGACATTGATAGGCCTTATTTCCAACAATGATGAGAGCCTACAGCGCTGTAGGAGACAGGTGTGAAGCCATGTACTGAGAATCAGATTAAGGTTTATTATCACCAATTTATATGAAATATGGAATTTTTTGTCTGGGTGGCACCAGTACATACAAAGACATAAAAATAATTAGTGCCAAAGAGGATTAATGAAGTAGTGTTCATGGGTTCATGGACCGTTCATAAATCTGATAATGGAGGGGAAGAAGATGTTTCTGAATCACTGAGTGTGGGTCTTTGTGAATCAGGCAAGTCCTGGGTGGAGACTCAGGAATACCACTGCACTCAGATGTAGAAGGATTCTTCATTGCTGTTTCCTTAACAGCTTTGTTTTTACCAGTCAGGGTTGTTAGCCCTGAGCTGAACCCTTGAACCTGGAGGATCAGTGGACTGCTGTTAGTCTGGCCTTGATACTTTGACCTGTTTGGCACGGGTGACCCTACCAACAGCCAAATTACAAAGCCCTGACTCCAGATAACATATCTCTCTGGGTCATTGAGGCGCACAAGCCTCCAAACCATGACAAGGCTGTGCTTCTCTTGGAAGAGACAGAGAGCTAAAGAACAGTAAAGGGAGTACCTGTGCCAGACCAATGGTATATCATTACACAATGATTTTGTTGTAGTTAATTGAAGAAGTTAGCTTTGTAATGAAGGAATTTTTAAAAATTAACTGGAAAGTAGAGTTAGTGGGTATGCGGGGTTACACTACATTGGGTTACACTACATTGGATGGCTGAAGGTTAGCACGGACTCGATGGGCCAAGGTGCCTGTTTCCATACTGCTTGACTCTACGACTAAGGCTACATCCACACTAGACCGGATAATTTTGAAAACGCCGGTTTTGCGTAAAAACGATAGGTGTCCACACTATGCATTTTAAAAAATATCTCTATCCACATTGAAACAGAGATTTCGGTGAATCTACTCCTACTGCACAGGCGCAGGACACATCTACCGAAAACAAGCAACATGTTTGATGTCGAATCTCGCCATAAAAGTGCGCGTTTGTGTAGTTACAGACCAGAAAAACTTACAACGTTGGACAGCTGTTGGCTTTCGCGCAGGAGAACTTAAAAGTTTAAAAAAAAACAAATACTGGAGCATATGGAGGCAACTGACAGGGAGTTCACAGGCTGTATGACCCGGCTGACGACGAACATTGAGAAACTGATGGACTCTGTTGCATTAATAAAGCTCCTTGTTAAATGTGTAAAACATGTCTGCATCAGAGTTATCTTGTATTTCCATACAATGTTACATTAGGCTGTTACACATCTATTCTCAGAGAAGTACTTGCATAAATAGGTAAACCACCTTCATACGAACAAGGATGAAAACAGGGCAAAGTGAGTATACTTATTTATTCAGTAAGTTATGGGTCAAAGTATTTGGTGAGTACATTTCTAACTCTTCTGGCTTCCGTCTCATTGCTGTCTGTTCTGAAATTGTTAGGTTGCGTTCAAGAGAACAATGAAATGGCACGCTACCGTCTGACAGCGTTTTAAAATTTCTCCGGGTACCCTGTCCACTCTGATCTGCCAAATCAGCGTTTTCAAAAATACCCACCCTGGAGAGCGTTTCTGAAAAGCTCCAGTTTCGGGGGACGAAAATGCCATTTCAGTGTTGACGAAGGGTAAAAACAAAGAGAAAAAGCGTCGGTTACGGATTTATCCGGTGTAGTGTGGACCTAGCCTGAGTAAAACCACCATTGTTGCCATTCATGGAACAATTCAAAGAATACATCTAATAAAGAAAATGCTAATGACGAATAAACGCTTGGCTTGTAGTAAGTTAGCACTGTTAAATGGTATTTTAAATGGGTGCATACTTCTGTTACGAAAACATCAGCCAGAGGAATGTCAGATGAATATGTGTGTGCTAATACCATCAACAGCTATTGCTACACTTTGGTCATGTTATAACATGTCAAACAGAGACAGAACTACTTGCAAAAACCAAGATGAATTTTTAGCTATTTATTGAAAGAGGAAATATTTTCTGCAAGTTTATGATATTATGTTTAAGTATTTTACAGAATTTGGAATGGTATTTTTTCCCCTCTTTGTTAACAGACAGGGAATTCCTTCTCAGACTTCCAGATGTTCCCACTAAGGAATGTAGGTATTTGTACAGGAATGTACAGCCTCCCCTATATAGTTCTTTGGCATTTGAAAATATAAGGAATAATAATAACCCATAGGCCGTTGTGGAGGCCATATCATTTGGTATATTTAAGGCAGAGGTTGATAGATTCTTGTTTGGTCAGAGCATGAAAGGATATGGGGAGAAGGCACGAGTTTGGGGCTGAGAGGGAAATGGATCAGCCATAATGAAATGATGGAGCAGATACACTGGGCCAAATAGCCTCATCTGCTCCTATATTTTACGGTCTTAATGAATGGAAAGATCTCAGAGATTAAAGAATTCAAAGGCATAAATGATACAGCTTTACTTTCTATACATTATTATCATTATTAATAAATAAGGAGGGAAACTGATATATTGCCATAGGGTCAAGAACAAAATGATGTGTCGGGTTTGATATCTAACAGCTCGACAATGAAATCGGTGCAAACCACAAAGCAGCTATTGGGCTTGTACGTTGAATGTACAAAGCACTTATCTTCTCTTTAACAGCAGTGAGTTATAGCTATATCCACCAGACCAACTGTAACCACATCAGACTGGGACAGATCCGTTAGCAAATCCACCCACGGAAAGATGTTTCGTTCTGCCCAGCTGCATTTTGAGACAAAGGGCTTTTTTAGCTTGTACAAATAATGTTCAGACTGGCTAGCATGAGCATGAAAGCCAGTCACTGTAAAAATTACAAGGAAACACAATCACCAAACTGCGGATCGAAAAGTCGTTGGGAACACTTAGTTCTGATTTAACACAAAGAAATTTGTTGGCGTTTGGTACGTAAATTTCACTTCAGGCCAACTTCAAGCAGTGCATTCCTTGTAGTTCTGTAGCATACGACATGATTTGAAACCCAGCACCTTTGAAATTCATTCAGCTTTCCTTTGGAATCGTGAAACTCACTAATACAAAATCATCAAACCTTGGAGTTCTTGCTCTTTGTTCTAGAAGCCTTCACATCATTAAAACCATCCTGAGAGGGTGGAGGGAGAAAGTCTTTTCAATGCAGCGTTCATCATGATGTCAAAAACACTCAAAAATTTCAGCAGATGTGCCGTAGAGCACATTCTCACTGGCTACATGACTGTGGCATGGGGGGTGTGGGGGGCATTCCGCACAGGATTGACATAAGCTGCAGAGAGTTGCAAGTTTAGTCAGCTCCATCATGAGCACTAGCCTCCATAGTATCTCGGACATCTTCAAGGAACAATGCCTCAAAAAGGCGACATAACCTGAGTGATGGGCATCCATCATTAAGGACCTCCATCACCCAGGTCATGCCTTGTTCTCATTGCAACCATCGGGAAGGAGTTACAGAAACGTAAAGCCACACACTCAATGATTCAGAAACAGCTTCTTCCCCTCTGCCATCAGATTTCTGAATGGACACTAAACCCATGAACACTACCTCACTACTTTTTTATTTCCTATTTTTGAACCAGAATCAGGTTTAATATCACTGGCATATGTCATGAATTTTTTAAATTCTGTGGCAGCAGTACAATACAATATATGATAAATATAGAAAAAAGTGAATTACAGTAAGTATATATATTTATATTAAATAGTTAAATTAAAATAAGTACTGCAAAACCATAAATAAAAATAAGTGGTGAGGTAGTGTTCAATGTCCATTTAGAACTCAAATGGCGGCAAGGAAGAAGCTGTTCCTGAATCGCTGAGTGTGTGCCTTCAGGCTTCTGTACCTCCTACCTGATGGTAACAATGAGAAGACGGCGTGTCCTGGGTGCTGAATGTCCTTAATGACAGACGCTGCCTTTCTGAGGCGACACTCCTTGAAGATGTCTTGGATACTACAACGGCTAGTGCCCATAATGGAGCTGACTAATTTTACAAATTTCTAGAGCTTACTTTGACCCTGTGCAGTGGCAACCCCCCCCCTCCCCCCCACCATACCTGAGGTTGATGCAGCCAGTCAGAATGCTCTCCACAGTACATCTGTAGACACTGGCAAGTGTCTTTGATAACATACTAAATCTCCTCAAAACTTCTACTGAAATATAGCCGCTGTCTTGCCTTCTTTATATTTGCATCAATATGTTGGGATCAGGTTGATTCTCAGAGATGTTGGCACCCAGGGACCTGAAATTGCTATCTCTCTCCACTTCTGATCCCTCTATGAGGATTGGTTAGGGTTCCCTTGTCTTACCCTTTCTGAAGTCCACAATCAGGTCTTTGGTTTTACTAACAATGAGTGCAAGGTTGTTGCTATGACACCACTCAACTCACTGATATATCTCACTCCTGTATGACCTCTCGTCACCATCTGAGAATCTGCCAGCAATGGTTGTATCATCAGCAAACTTATAGATGGCATTTGAGCTATCCCTAGCCACACAGTCATGGGTGTAGAGAGAGAAGAGTTGTGGGCTAAGCACACATCCCTGAGTTGTGCCAGTGATAAACTTCTTAATTAATTTAACAATTTAATGTGTACACTCTTACTGTAATTCATAGTTTATTCTCTATTATTATGTATTGCATCGTGCTGCTGCGCAAATTTAACAAATTTCACGGCATTTGCCGGTGCTATTAAATCTGATTCGGGTTACTTCTCAAAACGAAAACAAATACTTGTTTACTTAAGTGGCATTGCCGAGTTATTCTCTTCATACAGAGCTAAAGCTCAAATTCTCTTGAAGAGATTAAGAAGTAATCATAGTGTACTGCCAGCCAAATTCTCCCTAGTTTGAAGCTATTTTCAAAGTCTTGCGTTCAATTTTTTAAAAATCATTTATACCACAGACCATGCTTCTTCCTCTTGAGTTCAGCAATGAAGCAGCCTTATGGTTTTGCCAATTTATGCAGTTACAAATTGGATGTATTCTGATAATATGTCACTTGGGAAAACACAAGGAAAGCTACAATGTGTTTGCTACATGTAAATTAAATATGAGTGAATACTGATGTTTATACTTGAGTGCAAGGATATTTTTACTAAGCCATGACCCAAAAATCTGAATTTGACTATAATGTCAAATAAAGTTAGCATATAAAGTTAGAATAGAATTGCAAGAAAATCAGTTCAGTCCAAGAGTTACAGGCAGGAATCACGTCCCATTTCCTTTCGCTGAAACGATCCTACTATATAATGCCTCCTGCTCAGAATTGTACAGTACGCTGGATACTTTCATGGAGACAAATGTTTGTTTGGAAAAACAGGATTTCCTGTGTTGATGGAAATCTCAATGTGAAAGCAGCATAAATACAAATTGTAGTTTTCCATGGAAACAGCCATTGAACCGCACCCTTGACTTGATCAGCTTAAACGATAAAAATATATTGTTGAGAGGAATTTTTACCAGAATTTCAAAAAATATTGAGCAAGTAGATTTATCAAGGCTGTCATATCAGATTTCATAATAAACCTGCATAATACTGTAACCAAGAGGCTTTGTGATGGTTATCTATAATTTACAGATGACTAACTGCTGATGATCAGCCTTCAAACAAGTCGAGATGGTTTCATTTATGTAAAGAATCAATTATCCATAGATTTTCTGCACTAATAGTTCACTGAATATCATGTTACCTTCCTGTTACCAGGGAATAAATTATTCTCTGCTGTTAAACTGCATCTTATTTCAGACATTTCAAAGTGTTTGTTACAGCTTTAAAAGGAATGGATTGGCATAGTTCTGCTGGATAATGCACTTGTCCCTACCACTCAGACAATATTCTGAGGCCCAGGACTAGAGATGGAAGCTGGGAGCTGGAAGAGGAGGTGGGAGTGGTGGCGAGGAACAGGAGAGGATAGTGCTCTGTGGTTCTCAAGAGAGATTTTCTTTCTGTTTAATTTCCATCCAAGTGCGTAAGATATTAGAATGCTAAAAAATTCATTTAGGTAAATTATAAACAATATGTTAGTCCTCATTCATTCATACTTATGTAGGTTAAAATGCATTATTGCAATTTGCTCCTTGGTTTATGTCAAAAATGTTTCTTTTTGAGTGCTATGCACTTTTTTATATATTTGTCTTTTTCCACTTGATATCTTCAATCCATGTCAGAATGTATTATGATGCCTGATCTGTGCATCCACTCTTCCTTAGGATTTTGTGGAGAATCGGCATGACATCTAAAACTCTGATAAACTTCCATAGTTGTGTGGTGGGGAGAATATTGACTGGATGCATCACAGCCTGCTGTGGAAATCCCAAAGCCCTTGAACAGAAAATCCTACAAAAGGTGGTGGATTTGTCCCAGTACATCATTGGTGACATGGATGACATGAAGCTGGGCGGCGGTGTTAGCTGTGAAGAGGATGCTAAGAGGACGCAGGGTGACTTGGATAGGTTAGGTGAGTGGGCAAATTCATGGCAGATGCAATTTAATGTGGATAAATGTGAGGTTATCCACTTTGGTTGCAAGAACAGGAAAACAGATTATTATCTGAACGGTGGCCGATTAGGAAAAGGGGAGATGCAACGAGACCTGGGTGGCATTGTACACCAGTCATTGAAGGTGGGCATGCAGGTACAGCAGGCGATGAAAAAGGAAAATGGTATGTTGGCATTCATAGCAAAAGGATTTGAGTACAGGAGCAGGGAGGTTCTACTGCAGTTGTAAAAGGCCTTGGTGAGACCGCACCTAGAATATTGTGTGCAGTTTTGGTCCCCTAATCTGAGGAAAGACATTCTTGCCATAGAGGGAATACAGAGAAGGTTCACCAGATTGATTCCTGGGATAGCAGGACTTTCATATGAAGAAAGACTGGATCGACTAGGCTTATACTCACTGGAATTTAGAAGATTGAGGGGGGATCTTATTGAAACGTATAAAATTCTAAAGGGATTGGACAGGCTAGATGCAGGAAGATTGTTCCCGATGTTGGGGAAGTCCAGAATGAGGGGTCACAGTTTAAGGATAAAGGGGAAGCCTTTTAGGACCAAGATGAGGAAAAACTTCTTCACACAGAAAGTGGTGAACCTGTGGAATTCTCTGCCACAGGAAACAGTTGAGGCCGGTTCATTGGCTATATTTAAGAGGAAGTTAGATATGGCCCTTGTGGCTAAAGGGATCAGGGGGTATGGAGAGAAAGCAGGTACAGGGTTCTGAGTTGGATGATCAGCCATGATCATACTGAATGGTGGTGCAGGCTCGAAGGGCTGAATGGCCTACTCCTGCACCTATTTTCTATGTTTCTATGTTTCTATGGTAGAGCCCTCCCAACCACTAAGCACGTCTACATGAAACACTGTCATAGAAAAGCAGCATCCATCATCAGAGATCCCCATCACCCTGATCATGCTCCCTTCTCACTGCTGCCATAAGGGAAAAGGTACAAGAGCCTTAGGAATCACACCACCACATTCAAGAACAATTACTATGCCTCAAACATCAGACTCTTGAACAAAAGGGGATGACTGCACTCAACTTCCCTTGCCCCATCAATGAAATGTTCCCACAGCCAACGAACTCACATTCAAGGACACTTCATCTCATGTTCTCATTATTTATATTTGCATTTGCACAGCTTGATCTCTTCTGTAGGCCGGTTAATCTTTCATTGATCCTGTTATAGTTACTGTTCGATGGATTTGTTGAGTATGCCCATCAGAGAGTGAATCTCAGGACTCTATATGTGATATATATGTACTTTGATATTAACATTTTCTTTGAAGTTTGAACTTTTTGTCAGGTTGCTTACTCAGTAGGTAGCATTAACCAATCTATAAGTGTGTGTGTATATTATATTTCCAGGGGATTTTATTCACTGTGATCTTTGCTCAGCCTACATATACTCTTATTAACAGTATGTTGTTCTTACTGCTTCACATGACCCTTTTAACCCTCAGCACTTATTGTAGGTGCTCCACAGATGACATCCCATCCCGATGCTTCATGGCTTGGAGCAACCACAAGAAACCATCGAGAGTTCTACTGAGCTGTGTCCTCATCACAAAAAGTGAGGCTCTCCTCCAGTCCACAGGATGCACCATGACATTAACGTCTCTGAGCTGAAACGTTTCGGTAAAATTTCCAAAACAAAAACACAATTTTTAATTAAAACCAATGAGATTTAATTACAATTAATGAGTTTAGTGGGCCAGTAGGAATCCATCCATGTTGTGATGACTCTAAGGCATGTTCGAGAGCACTTCATTCACAAACCTTTATTGGCTGAGGTCCTGCACCTAATTCTTATCACGACAATCATCATCATTATGTGCAGTGTCATACGACGTGGGCGGTCATGGTCTTTCCACGACCATGATTGTTCTTGGCAGAATATCCTACAGAAGTGGTTCACCACTGTCTTCTTCTGGGCCGTGTCTTTACAAGACGGATGCACCCAGCCATTATCAATACTCTTCAGAGATTGTCTGCCTGGTGTCAGGGGTCGCATAACCAGGACTTGTGATATGCACCGGCTGATCATAGGACCATTCATTACCTGCTTCCATGGCTTCATGTGATCCTGATCGGAGGGGCTGAGTACTTGCTACATCTTGCCCAAGGGTGACTTGCTAGAGGGAAAGAGCACCTTACACCCGCTTTGGTAGAAACGTATCACCATCCCACCAGCCGATGACCAACTGTTTAAAATATCAGGATGGATTAACCAATGTGATAGACTATGGAATGTATGTTAAAATAATTTCTCAATTGTCTTAGCAATTCCCATATATATCTGTCATTGATTTACAAAACTGTTGTCTCCTTGAATGGATTATTATGTATCTGATGCTAGTCTTCCACATACAGAAGAGTGTAAGTACAAGGTTGGTACCAGCTAAAAACTTGAGACCAGTTCCTCAAATGAGAAAGGATAGGGGAAAGGGTAGGCTATAGAACTTCTTGATGGTCTTCTACCATTCACAAGATCATTGAGGATCTATGCTCCACTTGCCCACTCCCCATCCATGGCTAATGATTTTTCTGATGTCCAAAAACTTAAGTCTCACTGAATGTCAATAACTGATAGGACATCTCCATCAAATCACAATCCTCTAGTGTAGAAATTCCTCCTCATCACATTACCATATGGCCAACCCAACATAAACATGACATAAGGCATCTCTGGAAAGTATAACCTTCAATAGAAAGATCTAAAATATCCTTTCTACTTGGCAAACTAAGCCAATCTGTAGCAAAAGAGTGGCAATCATCGCACACACGTCATTTTTAATTACAAAACTTTCATAATCAAAGGTGCCACCTCATTGCAGTGACAAATTGGTAAAGGCACATTATTCACCTAAACAATTAAAATGACATCTTAATTGTTTCTAAAGGCAAACAGTAATTGTCTCATGTCAATATTCAGAAAAAATATAACCAGGGTTTATTCTAGCATCTCAGAATCAGAATCAGAATCGGGTTTATTATCACCAGCACGTGACGTGAAATTTGTTAACTTAGCAGCAGCAGTTCAATGCAATACATAATATAGAAGAGAAAAAAATAATAATGAATAAAATTAAAAATAAATAAACAAATAAATCATTTGCAGATTACGCATATTGAATGGCTTTTTTAAAGGTGCAAAAAACCCAGAAACGCTGTATATTAAAAAAAGTGAGGTAGTGTCCATTTAGGAATCGGATGGTGGAGGGGAAGAAGCTGTTCCTGAATTGCTGAGTGTGTGCCTTCAGGGTTCTGTATCTCCTACCTGATGGTTACAGTGAGAAAAGGGGATGCCCTGGGTGTTGGAGGTCCTTAATAATGCATGCTGCCTCTCTGAGACACCGCTCCTTGAAGATGTCCTGGGTACTTTGTAGGCTAGTACCCAAGATGGAGCTGACTAGATTTACAACCCTCTGCAGCTTCTTTCGGTCCTGTGCAGTAGCCCCTCCATACCAGACAGTGATGCAGCCTGTCAGAATGCTTTCCACGGCACATCAATAGAAGTTTCTGAGTGTATTTGTTGACATGCCAAATCTCTTCAAACTCCTAATAAAGTATAGCCACTGTCTTACCTTCTTTATAACTACATCAATATGTTGGGACCAGGTTAGATCCTCAGAGATCTTGGCACCCAGGAACTTGAAACTGCTCACTCTCTCCACTTCTCATCCCTTTATGAGGATTGGCCAAAATTCCTCCACTAAACTGATAAATTAGTAAATTGATTGATAATTTTTGCATGTACTAGGTACAGTGTAAACGTCTTGCATACTGTCCTTCCTCCAGGAGGACCACAGCTTTGCCATGGTATGAAGGCTTGTGTGCCACAATGAACTGGAGAGCTATGTTGGCTGGAGTCAGGGCTTTGGCTCTTGCTAGGGTCACCTATGCCAAACAGGTCAAAGGGCAGAGGCCAGACTAAGAATAGTTCTCCAGTTCTCCAGGTTCGGGGGCTCAGCCCAGGGCTAACCATCCTGACTGGTAAAACAAAATTGATACGGAAATAGCAATGAAGAATCCTTCTAAATCTGAGTGTGACGGTATTCCTGAGTCTCCACCCGGGACTTGCATGACTGACAGTAGTGAAAACCGAGAGGAAGCTACTGACATGATGAAGGAAGCCCTGAACACGGACAGAGATGGAGGACCTTCACTGCTGACCTAAATGCTGGAAGTGTAATGGCCAGTAAGTAAGTATTACTGTCCATACAGATTAATTCATTACAACAGTGCACTGAGGTAACACAGGATAAAGCAATAAATGAGTGTAGTATCATTCATCAGTATCATTACTATTGTGACCAAAATTGCTGCCATAGCCATCTGCATAGCGATAGTATTTTTTAACAAAGGGTCTTGTACATGCCAAGTGTGCTTTGTGCTGTGTGACTGTTGGAACTGTGTTTTGCACCTTGGCCCCGGAGTAATGCTGTGTCGTTCAGCTCTATTCATAGGTATTCATGTATGGTTGAATGAAAATTAAACTTGAATTGAATTGAATTGAGTTGAGCACGCTCAAAGTTTTAATCTCCCTACATTCCTATCAACTCCTCCAGCTTCTATCTCAGCTTCACACAGGAGTAACTTAACCTATGATCTGCACACCTATAACAATAGAGGAAACCGCAGAGAGCATGAAAACTCCACTCAGATAACACCTGAAGTGGGGATCGAACCCAGGTCACTGCAGCAGTAAGTCAGCAGCTCTACTAGGTGTATCACAATGGAGCTCCAATTCATTTATTTATCTATTTTATTTATTGATATACAGTGTGGATTAGGCCCTTCTAGCCCTTGTCACCCAGCAATCGCCCAATTTGACCCTAGCTTAATTACAGGACAATTTACAAAGACCAATGAACCTACAACCAGCTTGTCTTTGGACTGTGAGAGGAAACCAGAGCACCTGGAGGGAACCCATGTTGTCATGGGGAGAACTTATAAGCTCCTTACAGACAGTTACGGGAATTGAACCCGGGTCACTGTAAAGCGTTGTGCTAACCACTGTGCTGAGTGCTTGAAAATGAGTCTGTAGGTTGAGGACTCAGTTCAGGTTTGAGGAGAGTGAGGGTATCCGCACTGGTTCAGGATTCTGATGGTCTTAAATGACCAGCCTATTACCCTTTCTGGGAAACCCAGTGGTACAGCTAGTACAACCATTTATTGCTTCACAGTGCCAGTGTCTGGAGTTCAATCTTGTCTGCGTTGATTGTGCACGCTCTCACCGTGACCACGAGGATTACATCTGGAATGCTCTTGTCCTCTCACATCCCAAAGACATGCCGGTTGCTGGTTTAATTGATCACTAAGAATGGGCCAATCACAAACAAGAAAAAATATGCAAATGGTGGAAATCTGAGCAACACACATAAAATGCTGGAGGAACTCAACAGGCCAGACATCATCGGTGGAAGAGAGTAAATAGTCAATGTTTCGGGCTGCGCCCCTACATCAGGACTCCGATACATCCATTGCAGGTAGCAGAGAGAGAATCCCAGAGATGTGGAAGTGACGGGGACTGGGACCTTAAATACCTCCTCATGGTGGAAAGCGTGGTGCAGAGAATGCAGTGGGAGAAGCTGTCAATTGAATGTGAGTACCTGGGGACTTCAGAGGATCTGATTCGAAAAACTTGAAAGTGAATCTGGAAGCCATACGGTACAAGGTGGCGGTGAAGACATATCCCCAGGAAGGGTACATGACTGTGGTAGTGGGTCTGGGTGAGCACATGGTCAAAGAGTTGAAGGGCAGCAGAGATCACAGAGGGGGAGCAGTGAGAGAGGGTTTCACTGAACTCCCACCAAAGGGAAAATTTAAACTTCTTCAGGGTAGGCATTCCTGGAAGAGACTTTGTAGTGTAGTAGTCCAATCACAAACAAGAGGAAATCTGCAGATGCTGAAAATCCAAGCAACACACACAAGATGCTGAAGGAGTCAGCAGGCCAGGCAGCATCTATGGAAAAGAGTAAATGCTCAAGTAAACAGTTATGAAGAAGGGTCTCAGCCTGAAAAGCCGACTGTTTACTCTTTCCCATAAACTGTTGCCTGGCCTGCTGAGATTCTCCAGTATGCTGTGTGTGTTACAGATTTGGCCCTCTTTTGTACCATAGGTGGGTGAGTGAAGATACTTTTCCTTTGGCTTTTATTTGTCAACCTCTGAGCACTTTAAACCTTAAAGGGACCCAGTAGTTAAGAATGTTTCTGGATTAGATACATTTTATGTAAATTTGAACTACATAAACATAACCATAAATTAGAATTGAACTCTCAGTTTCCCATTATTGTATATTACGTGGAGGTAGAGCTTAACGTCGGGGGAATGAAACACCAATTGCCGCTGTCACCTTACCACAAGCTCTTCAACAATAAGCCAAATTTGAAGTGGGACAGGCCTCAACTGCAGAGAATGTCTAGCTTAGAGGGTGCTGCAGGTTTAGTCAATGTAAGCCCTGTAGGGATTAGGATTCCTGTAAGAGGAAATGAGGAATTTTATTAGAATAAGTCAAGTTCTAACAAGCTGCCAGTGATGAAAGCAAGGAATGCTTCCAACCAAGCAAAAGATGTGAAGAGAGGCAACCTTTGCACTTTCACACTGGTTACCGGAGGCTGTCAGAATGGCAGTGATTATGTTTGAGTCATTTGGACTAAGTATGTACAAACTGTCTGAATTTGACTGTTTTCAATCAGTTATTTCAAATGTTAAGGACTCATTGATTAGTCTCATTAGTTTCATTTCAAATCATCATTTTGTTATATCTTCCACAATTTTCCCGTACTTTCCCTACGGACTAACACACACCTGGTATATGACTAAGACAGAACAATGAGAAAACTCATCAACTTCCTGTCAATGTAGCTCTGTGAATCAGTAAGTGGGATAGGCACGGTTATTAGAGTTGGCTGATGATTCTCTTATCAATTGTTAGATGAAAAATCAAGGTTTATTACCCTTGAATCAGCTCTCGATCCCAATAAATGTCTGTAGAAGGTTCAATATACTCTATTAATATCCCAGTGTTATATTATTTAGTCCACCTCAACACTGAATGTCTTGAAGAAGTTATATTATGAATAAGGAAAACTTAAATGTAGGTATTGGAGACACAAATGACATTTGTTTAATGTCATTAAATGTAAAACAGCACAAAAAAGTCACAATAAGGTGAAGAGCACAATACCAAGATTTTAAAAATAATGCAATATAAATACACAGCTAGTTTATATGGTGTCTTCACAAGATCGAAGTAAGTTGCAGAACGTTGTAAGCTTAGTCGGCTCCATCTTGGGTACGAGCCTCTGTAGTATCCAAGACATCTTCAAGGAGTGGTGCCCGAGTAAGGCGGCATCCATTATTAAGGACTCCAAATCACCCAGGGCATGCCCCTTTCTCACTGTTATCATCAGGAAGGTGGAACAGAATCCTAAAGGTACACACGCAGCGATTCAGAAACAGCTTCTTCCTCTCTGCCATCCAATTTCTAAATGGACACTGGACCCATGAACACTACCTCTCTACTTTTTTATTTTTGTTTTTGAGCTACTTATTTAACTTAACTATTTAATATATATTTATTTCCTTACAGTAATTCAGTATTTTTATTCTATATTTATCATGGATTGCATTGTATTGTTGCTGCAAAGCTAACAAATTTCACAACATATGCTGGTGATATTAAACCTGATTTTGGGGTGGGCTAGTGATTGGAGGCATTGATCAGCCTTACTGCTTGGGGAAGGTAAACACGAGGAAATCTGCAGATGCTGGAAATTCAAACAACACACACAGAATGCTGGTGGAATGCAGCAGGCCAGGCAGCATCTATAGGAAGAAGCACTGTCGACATTTGGGGCCGAGACCCTTCGTCAGGACTAACTGAAAGAAAAGATAGTAAGAGATTTGAAAGTGGGAGGGGGAGGGGGAAATCTGAAATGATAGGAGAAGACCGAAGGGGGAGGAGTGAAGCTAAGAGCTGGAAAGGTGATTGGCAAAAGGGATACAGAGCTGGAGAAGGGAAAGGATCATGGGATGGGAGGCCTAGGGAGGGGAGCAGCAGAGGGAGATGGAGAACAGGCAAGGTGTGATTGTGAGAGGGGCAGAGAGAGAGAAAAAAGGAGGGGAATAAATAAATAAATAAGGGATGGGGTAAGAAGGGGAGGAGGGGCATTGATGGAAGTTAGAGAAATCAATGTTCATGCCATCAGGTTCAAAGTTCAAAGTAAATTCTATTATCAAAGTACATATACGCTAGCATATACAACCCTGAGATTCATTTTCTTGTGGGCATACTCAGAAAATCTAGAGAATGGTAACTATAACATTATCAATAAAAGATCAACCAGAATGCAGAAGACAATAAACTGTGCAAATGCAAATATAAATAAACAGTAATAAATAATGAGAACAGGAGATCGTGAGATAAAGAGTCCTTGAAAGTGAGGTCATTGGTTGTGGGAACTTTTCAATGACGGGGCAAGTGAGTGTAGTTATCCCCTTTTATTCATTTTCTTGTTCAGCAACAACACTCAAGCCCTTGGTAGTCTCAGAGCGCTAAATACACAGTCTGGGCTGAGATTTCTACGCAGTGATGTGGTAAAGCTATATTGTTGGAGGTGGAATGCTTGGAATGAAATGCTAAATGCTTGCCCCTATCGACAGTCCCAGGTGGACATTACCCTATTTGTCAGAGAGATGCAGAGTTCTCCAGTTGCATTCCTGGATGAAAGCCCCAAACCCTCATGACTGCTGGCAGCCTGCGTTCGAGGTCATCACAGATGACATTTGGGCAAAAGCAGAAGAGGTTCTCAGCAAGTTTAGTCAAAGCAGTGAGGTGGATAAACCCAGTGAGCAAGATTATAACATGAAACTGTCTCACCCCTTCTCTTTCCAACTTCCTCACCTCCATCAAGAGCCACAGGATAGTGCTACTGAATCCACTTGTCCCTCCAACATTTATCCCCCAAGCTAGACCTTAACAACAGATTGATCATTCATTGATCTCACCTCTGATGGCTGGATTTTACTGTGAACCAATTGGTTCAGTGTCAGTTGCCTGCACAAGTCCAGTAACTGCATTTCAGAGACTGTTTATACCCTTCCTTTTATGCTTTTTATGCTGCCTGGCCTGCTGAGTTCCTCCAGCATTTTGTGTGTGTTACAAAGAGATTTCATTGGTTGCATTGAACAGTCCACTGGAGAACTCGTCGTGCTGTATTCTGATTTTCATTCTTTCATTAATTGTAGTAGTCGGCATGTTGGCTTGGTGCTGCAGTTGCTCAACAGACATGCGGGCCATCCTACAGTTATGCTAGAGGACCCCAACAAGCAAGGCAGCATCTACAGAGGGAAAAATGCAGACAACATCATAATCGAAACGGTGACTATTTATTTCCCTCTATAGATGCTGCCTGACCTGCTGAATTCCTCCAACATTTTGCGTGTGTTTGCTCAAGGTTTCCAGCATCTGCAGTATCTCCTGCATGTACTGTGACCCGTTCTGCCTCACTAAGCAGGTCCTCCACAGGTTACTAATGCACAATTTCCTTACAAGCAGTACACACAAATCAGCATTGAGAGATTGGCGGGATGGGTTTACCGGAGGAGCTGCAGGCATCTTCTAGCAGACGTGAACAGGGGATTTCCCAGTTCCCTTCTCCCCGACCCCAGTCACCCATGGACGGCAGAGATGGGAGCTCCGAGCAGACTCGCTCACTCACCCTCTGCGTCAGTGGGGCTGGCTGGCGGCCGCTCTTCCCACGCCTTCTTGCTCTCGTATCACTGCTGTTTCCATGATCCTCTCCCACACATTTCTTTTTGTTCATTTCTGACTTACCGGCCATTCAGCTTACAAACAGTTCTCGGGAATGGAAGCTGTCATCACCTGGGGGAGAACCTGGACTGTTCGGTAGAAAGGAGTATGATTTCTTATCTAAATGAGAAAGCACAGTGTTCAGAAAGACCATGGCCTTGGATGCTAACAGCAACAGATTTTCTGTGGGAAAGCCACATGGGAAAGTTGATTTCCCACTACCCTGAGATCCAGTCGATTTGAATGGTCATGCCTCATTTAAATCTCACAGATCACTCCATTGCAACTGATAAACTCAGTGAGCCACTTCTCACATTCCCGCTCTATCACAAGGTTAATTGTTCAGATGTCCTTGAATTAGATAGTTTCTCACATTTCATTTTCCTGAGTTTATCATCTTCTGGGATTCCTATCCCAGATATGAGTGCTGGTTTTCCTCTCCTTTTGACCTCGTTGCCTGATATAAATGGGGGAAGAAAGAGTCAAAAGCCATTAAAGGAAAGGATGCCTCCGTCTTCCCCACTGCTATCACTGTCACCCGGACTGAGGGCTTTCAGTGGAAGCAAACTTACTACTAGAAGGATAAAAGGATTTATCCTGTTTACAAAGATATAGGTCAAATGTGGGCAAATGGGACTAGCTTGGTTGGGGTAGTCTAACTGGGCTGAAGGACCTCTTTCTGTGCCATATGGCTGTCTTTCTCTATGTGCAATGGCGCAGATCAGAAAGTGGCCAAACAAGCTCCTTTTAAAGAAACGTAGGAAGCTACTTGCAAGTGAACATCTTTTGAAACATCTTAGCTGCTAAGATCGGGAGCGACACAGTAGAACAGGAAGTCCCCGAGTTATGAACGAGTTCCGTTCCTGAGTCCGTCTTTAAGTCGGATTTGTACGTAAGTCAGAACAGGTACATCCAGTATTATTTAGCGTCAGTTAGTCAAACGTTTGTCTTAGTATATAGTATATATTTTACCTTTCTATGCATATAAAACGCTTAAGAAACGTATGTATTTCAATAATTAAACCACTGTGTTGCTTAGTAATAGTTGTAGCTTTCATTGGGCAATGCCTTTCACATGCTCCATTATTCTCACTTTGTCCTTTACCTGTATCCTTTAAAATTGTTCCGATCGTTGACCGACTGTAGCCTAATGCCTTTCCAATTACTGATGGCGTTTCACCTCTTTCTGATCGCTTTATTATTTCCACTTCATTTTCAATCACAATCGTTTTCCGTCAATGGAATAGAAAACTGCAGATTCAGCAGGAGCCACGGGTCCTCTGCTGCCCTGGGTCCTAAAGCCCACCCACACTGAGACAGGTTAAATGGGACAAGTGCCCATGGAAAAGTAGGGGGGGGGGTTGTGTCAGGGTGAATCTTGCTAAGAAATATTTAAGCCAAATACAAAGCTACACACTCAACACAGTGTTAACGGCAACAACTTAAAATGGTGGATGGTGTCGTGATCCAACTTAAAATGGTGGACGGTGTACTCCTTCCTCTGTTCGTAAGTACGAGTTGTTCATAAGTCGGACATTGGTATCTCGAGGACTGCCTGTATAGCAGTCCAATGATCCCTTTAATTTGTAATGACCAATGTGCGCAAAGATCTTGAGTTGTGCAATTTTTCCCCAGTGACATCAACATGTGCACATTGCATTTTATATAGAGAGGTATTCATTTAACAGCCAGCAAAACACTGTCAATAAGAACTTTGATCTCCTTTGGGTTTGATTGTTTTCACTCTCATTCATCTGCACTCTCACAAAGCGTACATAGCAGGCCTGTAGTGGGTAATGAAAGATTTTCTCTCCACAGCTTTTGCACATCATCCATATGTGATGTGCTTGCTAAATGATGCTTTAAAAGTCAAGTTTCCAAATATCACTCCACTTCTTCCCACTTGCAAATTCTCGAGCAATTTTTGCATCATGACAATACACACAGGTAACACCAGTTTCTGTATCGTACATAAGTATTTCTTGTAGCTGCACGTTCCTGACCTCATGAGCTCTCGCTGTAGCAGTTTCTACTGTTTCATTAAGCCATTCCGCTTTAAATGAATGAGCGGTTCTTTTGTGCTTTACACTCTTTGCTTCTTTGGAATTCAACAAATTGAATCAATAATTTCTGGAATAAAAACAGTATAAGCAAGCCAGTTCTAAAATCTGCAGACAAATCATCACAAACTCCATGTTGTTAACACCATCCACATCAGAAACCAGAAAAGGAACCGCGATTCTGTATGATCAAGAAAGATACTGAAAAATGCCAACGAGGTCGAGGGTGACAACCTTTTGTGCGCAGTTTAAATTCCTTTATGTGCTAGTAGCAAAAAATGTGTGTCAGTGCACGTGCACGCCCTAGAGGGAATTTTGGTTAGCACGGTCCTTTACAGTGCAGGTGACCCACATTCAATTCCTATCACTGCCTGTGAGTAGTTTGTACATTCTCCCCATGGCCACAAGGGGTTCTTCTGGGTCAATAAATGCGCGTGTCAATAAATAAATAAATAAACATTTTTTTTGCCCCGTCCCTCTGTGAAACTTAACCCAATTGTTGCCTTTTTGACATATAGTCTGCTGTTCTGAAACTTCAGCCATTCCCATCAACAATCCCTTCCTTTACTTTAGTGAGGTGAAATAATGACATATGCCATTCACGTACTTCTTACACATAACCCGTAACGAATTATGAGAACAAGCAAAGAATGCTTCATCAAACAATATATTTACAATATGACTCAAATATTACTGAAATATTGGATGCACTATACTCCTCCCTCCATAGCTATCAACTAAGGGTGGAGTGCCGTGGGAGAGATGTGGGACAGGTGGCAGAGAGGGAGTGCCAGGGACAGGGAGTGGCGTGGGTGCAGACACACCCAGCCTTGAGACAACAGAAAGGCCATTTGATTCGGTTTATTGATTATTACAGAATGTCTTTATGGTGCTTCCCACTCCCTCCCCTCTCCCTTGCCCTTTCCCAGACATGATTCCCCTCTCCCTGCCCCCTTCCCATTCTTATTCACAATAGAGGACCAAATCAGAATCAGGTTTATCATCGCTCGCATATGACACAAAATTGTTTTTTTTGTGGTAGCAGCAGCAGTACAGTGCCAGACATAAAATTACTACAGCACTGTGCAAAAGTCTATTTATATATATGTGCCTCAGACTCTTGCACAGTACTGTGTATATACACACAGTATACCATAAAATATAGCTATTAAATAGACATCCACAACAGCATAGTAAGTCTTAATTGTCCCATTCAGGCATTAAGATTTAAATGCTGTGGAGGATTTCTTACTCAAGGGACACCTTCCTTAATAAGGGAGGTCATTCTGCTTGGCAGGCGAGACTTGTGGCTGTGAAATAATCTTAGGTTCTGGGTTGTGGTTGACGGAGTTGACTCCAGGACCACAGGAAGTGGTTCTGACAGCTCTGGACACCTTTCTTCTCTAACAATCGACTTTGCTCTCCTCAGTTGATCAATGTGCCACCTCCAAATGACATCAGACGCAATCTCCACTGCGTAGGAGAGTGGTCCCGTTCTGTCTTTAATCTTTCCCGGTATACACTTTTGATCACCAGCGCCGTCCCTCGCCAGCTCTGCTTGTCCACGAGTGAGACATCAAACCTCACTGTTTGCGGAGTCCTCAATTTGTCTCAGCTGTTTGGTTGGCATACTCCTTCTGAGATTGGGTTTGAGGAGATCCAAGCATGAGTGCAAGGAACGAGCCAGGAGTGGCATAGCTGGTGAGTTGTTGGCTGTGAAGAGTGCTGTATTGTGATACGCAAGGAGGAAACTAGTGAGCTTCTGCTTCAGTGCCCTGTGTCCTGCCGACATTGCTCGCAGTGCATTCTTTAAACTCAGGACAAACCTTTCCACCTAGCCATTTGTGGCTCGGTGGTATGGTGCCGATGGAATATGTCCTATTCCATTCATTTTCAGGAACGACTGAACCCACACATTTGAAATTGGAGATTGGATCCATTGTCACCGTGTTCTGGAACACCAGTCCTTGAGAAGAGGCTTCCCAGCACGTCAACAGTGTGTGAGGCTGTACTGGAAAATATTGGGTCACTTTGGCACCGCCGGCTACTTATTACCTGCACCCACTAATACCAAGAAATTTGTTCCCAGGATTGTCTGGCGAAATCCACATGAACCCTCTGCCAGGGCAATGCAAGTCATACCCAGGGATGGAGAGATGTTGCTCTTGTCATCTTCTGGATGTGCTGATATGCTGAACAGTGCGCGGCAAGCTTCTCGATCTGCTGATCTATCCCAGGCCACCAGACAGAGCTTCAAGACAATGCTTTATGCCTAGATATCCAGCAAATAGCTCCACCAACACTTTTTCTCTCAGCTTGGATGGTACAACTCTTAATCCCCACATAAGACAAGCCCTGTCAAGGACATTCATCCCACTGCTGTTAACAATGGGGGAGCTGGAATTTCTGCTGCACATTCTAGACATTTAGGTCACCATGTCGACCTGATGCAGTGTGTTGTCTTTTCTGGTTTCCCTTTTGATCATCTCTACCGCAACAGGGAGACTTCCGATTTGCACTGGGGAGAACACGTCAAGATAAATATCCTCTTTTGTAAATTTGTCAGGTATTTCCTTTTCCAAGGGTAAATGGGACAATCAATCAGTGTTCCCGTGATTAGCTGTCCTCTTGAAATCAATCTTGTAATTGTTTCCTCCAAGAAACAGAACCCATCTCTGCATCTGTGCTGCTGCTGTTAGTGGAACACCCTTCTGTGGATTGAAAATGGACACCAGTGATTGATGATGAGAAAAGAAGGTAAACTCTCTCCCACACAAGTATTGGCTGAAACGTTTTACACTCCAAACCAGATTCAAGACATCATTGTCAATCTGTGCGCTATTTTGTCTGTGGCGGTAAGGGAATGTGATGCAAAGGCTACGGGGTGTTCACTTCCACCACTCATAACAGGTGATATTTTACTGCAACTATACGACATGTGACTTGTTGGTTGCATTTCATGGTTATGAATATTATTCACACAGGAGTTACCTTTTCTCTAGTATAAGTTCTTGATTAGATATCAGCAGGCTTCAGTTCAGTATATTTGAAATGCTGTTGAAACATATTTTGTGGTAAGACTGAATCTGTCAAGCCAGTGTCCAATTCCATTATAATTAATTTGCCATTCACTTCTGGTGTAAGCCATATTGCTTGTCTCTTGTTAGTTTTCACATTGTAAATCTCAAGGTAGCTACCCAGTCCTGTGTCACTCAAAGTCCAAGGTGAATTTACTATCAAAGTGCATATATGTCACCATATAAAACCCCAAGATTCATTTTCTTGTGGACATACTCAATAAATCCATTGAATAATAACCATTACAGAATCAATGAAAGACTGCACCAACTTGAGTGTTCAGCCAGTGTGCAAAAGTCAACAAGTTGTGCAAATACAAAAAGAAAGAAATAATAATAAATAAACAAGCAATAAATATCAAGAACATGAGATGAAGAGTCCTTGAAAGTGAGGTCATAGGCTGTGGTAACATTTCAATGATGGGGCAAGTGAAGTTGAGTGCAGTTATCCCCTTTGTCTCAAGAGCCTGATAGATGAAGGGTAATAACTATTTCTGAATCTGGTGGCATGAGTCTTGAGGTTCCACTACTTTCTTCACGATGGCAGCAGTGAAAAGAGAGCGTGACCTGCGTGGTGGGGGCCCCTGATGATGGGTGCTGCTTTCCTGGAACAACGCTTCATGTAGCAAGCTTTACCCATGATGGACTGGGCCATATCCACTACTTTTAGTAGGATTTTCCATTCAAAGACATTTGTGTTTCCATACCAGGCTTTGATGCAGCCAGTCAATGTACTCTCCACTACACATTTATGGAAGCTTGTCAGGGTTTTTGACGTCATGACGAATATTTATAAAGTCCTAAGGAAGTAGAGCCACTGCCATGCTTTCTTCATAATTGCCCTAATGTGCTGGACCCAGGACAAGTCCTCTAAAATAAAAACAGTGAGGAATTTAAAGTTGCTGACCCTTTCCATCCTTGATCCTCTGATTACGACTGGCTCACGAAGTTCAGGTTTCCTCTCATCTATCAGATGTTTTATCGACAGCATGTAGATTTATATTCCTTCTGAAACTGCAACATGACTTTATCTTTGTGCAGTCCATTTATTTTTGTTTGCATGGCATGCTCTTTGTGTGTGTGTCCTACTTTGTTGTATTTTCTGTAAGTTTTGCCTTTAATCCTGCCTTGGTCTGGTGTATGTGAGCCCCTGCCACAATGGTAACACAATTTGTGCTGCCAGACCGGGTTTCCGTTTGGACAGCGCAATTTTGCTTATGCTCACTTTCACTCTTGACAGCAACTCAATCGTATCTTTGGCTGCTGTTTCCATTGATGCAACGATTTCAAACACCCTTTCAACTGGGAGTTGTGCTTCAAGTATGAGCTGTTTTTGAATGATATGTTATAAGGTTCCACAAACTAAATAATCTCTCAGAGCATCATTAAGCTCATCGCTGAATTGACAGTACTTGGACAACTTCTTCAGTTCAGCCACCTCAGCTGGAATGGACTCCCCTTCTCTTTGATTCCATTTATGAAACTTAAAGCATTCTGCAAACAGAAATGGTTTTGGTTTATAATTTTCCTGCATTGCATTCACAATACCAGCAAAGCTCATTGTGACAAATTTGGTTGAAGCAGTTAAAATTCTTAGACCCTGTATGCTTTTCCACTCATAGCACCCAGCAACACTGGCACTCACTTTTCATTGGCCATTTCGTGTGCTTCAAAATACTGCTCAATTTGTTCACTATACATCATCTAGTTATCTCTTGTGCAATCGAACACATCTGTCTTTGTGATGTAGCCAGCCATTTCTGCATTTTTAAATATCATTATTATGACTCATACTCAATGTTCATTAACCCATGGATGTATTTGTTGCTTGTTAATTTTCTTCATTTTCTTCCTTTTTTTAACTCAAGCGTCTCTCTCCCCTTCCAAAAAAAAACGTGCTGCGCTTCAACTCGCAGGTGGCCATCTTGAGTTCATCTTAAAACTTCTTCTTCACCACTGTTGTCTTTTGTGCTTGTCTACTTAGTTTGTTTTTTCCTCCTCCTTTTTAATAAGGCACTCACACATGATGAGCTGGCGTAATAAAGTATGTCGTTCATGTACTTCTTACCTATAACCAATAATGAATTATGTAAACAATCAAAGAATGCTTAATCAAACAATATATTTACAATATTACCCAAATATTACTGAAATATTGAATACACCACACAGCCAACCCTCTCTGCTGCTCTGTATCAATTACTTTATGGTAGATCGCTGCCTGGTCCACCATTTGTAGTCTTGGAATGTTGGGGTGCAAGGTTCAAAGATCATAGGGGTGTCCATTGTGCAAAGAATTGAAGAAATGTCCTTTCAAGGGCCAAGGATCTTGAAAATGTTTTTTAAGAGATATTTATTGAAAAGTTTCAATTCTCAACTTCTTCAATAATTGAAAAAATTAATGTAAGTCAGACCACTGCCATGCTTAAGGTCTGTGAACAAATTTAGTTTATTTTAATTTTTTTTTCCATTTTCTTATCCTCATCCACCCATCAGGAGCCTCTGGTCTTTGTACAGAGGACAAAGAAACGGCTTCCTGTAAGCAAGTGACCTGATAAAGGGGTTCACATGCTTTGTCAGTGTGCACAGGAACTCCATCCACTGGGGATGTGGCTGAATTAATAGTGGAGAATTGGGTCAAGTAACTACTCAGGGATAACACAAATACCGCCCAGCACAACATCAGATTTGGTAGCTTAGGACTCAAGCAAGACACTAGACTTGTTTAAATGCTAAAGTAATTTGCAGAGCGCAGAGTTTCACTGTTCCAGTTCTTGACAGCTTCTCACTTAACCTAAATAGGTCATTACTTAACTGAGTGGGCAAACTCATCTTGTATTTCTTTCCTCTTGTCACGGTACTGGCAATGCTAAGCAGTCATAAGGAACAAAACAAAAATTACTTTGGCCCTATTAACCTTGGTTCCCTGAACTAATTAATTATTTTCCTTTCTGACTCTCTGGTATTCTCAGTTATCTGCTCCAGAAATGACTGCCTCTATTTTGATGGAGGAAAGAGCACTAGATTCATTTTGGCTCACTAGAGAATCATGGAGTTATTAAGAATTGTTTGCAATCAACTGTCATTGGCTGTTGCAGCATGCCAATCTGCTAGGACACTTACAAATGTAATATTACCACAGAGTACACAAATGGAAGAAGGATGGTTTTAATCTTCAAGGCTGCTTGTTGTCAATGGCAACTGTGGAATTATGACTTATTTGTACAGTTGCTAGACAACAGGAGTGCTTTAATCTATCCTTACACTGTGTGTGTGTGTGTGTGTGTGTGTGTGTGTGTGTGTGTGTGTGTGTGTGTGTGTGTGTGTGTGTGTGTGTGTGTGTGTGTGTGTGTGTGTGTGTGTGTGTGTGTGTGTGTGTGTTTCAAAGAAAGGCACACTTCTGTAACTAAGCAACAGCATTATGCAACCAGCTTTAGTCCAGGTGTTTTTTTGCTGTATTGTGAAACATTCTTAGGTTGAAAGCAGAAAGCTTGCACAGACATGCCTGCATTTGTTTTCAGCCTGATGTTAGTAATTTAAGGCTCACGTCTGCCTTAAACCAAAAGCTGGAAAGATTAATTGACCCCTTTAAGAAGATAAACTCCCATCTCCTTTTAAAAATCAGAACAAAATATTCATTTCTCATTTTAAATCATTGCATTTTTAACCTTCTTAGTTTCCTCTATATCCTGTGAAATCGACACATACTTTTCAAAATGAGGACTTTGACTATAAATGGTTCATGTTTTATTCACACTGTTCATCTCCCAGTTTAGCTTTATAATACACTCCCTTCAGGGAATATGTGTAACTATGGCAACCTTAATTTTATTATGTACTTGCACAGACTTCTTTTGGGGTGTGACTTCAGGAGCCTAAGACCAGGTGCTTTATAAAGTAATTAAGGACATGTGCTTGATCATGAAGGAAGTAACCTGTAGCATATGCTTTCAATATTGATTTGATTGACAAATTTAAATGGACCCTAAGGAATTACAGTTCAAAGTCATTGCATCAAATACAATAAAGCTCAAGTATTTTAAAGCTTTTTTTTCCTTGTAAACATATGGTAAGAAAGTGTATTGTAATGTAGACAGGTTGAAGTAAGCAGTATCAATGTTCTATTGTTAACAGGTTTTCTGAAAATGAGAAAGGTTAGGGAAACACAAACATATTGAATTAAACTCAATTGTACTGTGGAACTATATACAGTTTTAATTTAAAATATAAGTTTATAACAGCTATTTTATGAGCTGTTAACAAATTGGTGGATATATATTTGAAATAGGGAATTATGTACGGTGAAAACCCAGGCAAGATATAGCCAAACAGCCATGGCCCACAGAAAATGAATCTCAGGGTTGTATGTAGTGACATGTATGTACTCTGATAATAAAGTTAATTTTGAATTATGAACTTTGAGTTAACAAGCCACTTAATCAATAGGAAGGGTGAAATTTTTGAAAATTCAGCTGTGGATCCTGCAAAAAAAATATGAATAATGGCTGAACAGGAAGTGAGGAGATGTGTTTTACCCACAGTGCACTGCATTTGTCTTCATTTGCTACCTTTGCCAATATTGGTATCATAATTTGTTGGGACATAGAAAGACTCTCATTGAATCTATGCTGTATCTCAGAGGATTTCTATTGAAGCCCCTTTCTCTCCCATTTGTCCATCAATTCCTTGACTCACCTGCCACTCAGGTTGATGAGGGACAGATCACAGTAACCAATCAGGTAGCAGCACACTTTTGGAATGTGGGAGGGAACCAGGCCATCACCAGGAGGACAAGCAAACGGAACCAGAGTGACTGGAGCTGTTCATGGGAGAAGCTACCTTCTGCTGCCACTGCAGATTGTTATTATTTTGTATGGAGCACATTTTCAGTCGGAGAAGCCACACTGTTGAGATAAAGTATTTACCTGGTTCCACACAAGATGCTGCCAGGCGGCCAAAGCCCAACACAGAGGACACAACCTCTGAGTTGAGGGACGTTCATTTAGAACTGAGATGAGGAGGAATTTTTTTTTGCCTGAGGTTGATGAATCTGTGGAATTTATTGCCACAGGTCACTGTGGAGGCCAGGTCATTGGGTGGAGAAGCCAGAGGTTGATAGCATCTTGCTGAGTCAGGTTGTGAAAGGTTATGGGGAGACGGTGGGAGAATGGGGTTGAGAGGGAAAATGGATCAGCCATGATGAAATGGCGAAGCAGACTCAATAGGCTGAATGGGATAATTCTGCTCCTAATTCTTATGGTGTTACGGTCTTATGGATACCCTTAGATACAAAGGGGCTCCTAATAATATTAATAGATTCAAAGGTCCTAGGAACAAATATGTGTTCATTTCTACAAATAGCAGAACTAGTTTTCTCTCTCTCTTTGCTTTTAATCATTGTTATTTCAAATCAGATCCACGTGCTATTGATGCCGTTCATTTTGAAACTGCAGAGGTATCGTGACCGTATCGAGTGATTCTTGTGTATTTTCCAACTCAGTGACAAAATCACCTCATTGATGTCTGTGAAGGCAGAACCCATTCGTAACCCAGCAATGACCTGTTTGCCATTATAGTCCAATCCCGACGTCTCCTGGAAGGAGTCCGCATGCCCTCCCTGTGAAATGCGTGGGTTTTCTGCGGGTGCTCCAAAAGTACGCTGGTACCTTGATTGGTTACAGTGCCGGCTAGGTTAATTGGTCATTCTAAACTGTCTCGTGATTAGGTCAGGGTTAAATTTCGATTGTTATGGGTTGCAGGCCGGCATGGCTCGTAGGGCCAGAAGGGACCATCCCAAGCTGCATCTCCAAATAAAATAAAATAGATAAAATAAATAGCTTGTTGTGTAACTATAGAAATATACTGATGTAAATTTATGGTAGGTAGCATGCCAATTGCTTTAGAATGTGGAGGCTGATGACTCAAGTGCACTGCCTTATTTGTGTGTTTTCCATGCATAAAATTGAATATTATAAAATCTTTAATTGCATTACTATCATTTGTAATCATTCTACTATTTGTGTGGTTGATAAAGATATAGTGGAAGTGTAGAAATGTGAATTATATGTGAAAGATTCCGATATGTTGGTATTATACGTTAACGGTAAGAAATTAACAGCCTAAGTAGATGAAAGAGGAGGCTCTACATTTCCTGATTTATTGTTGATTTCAGTAACAGTTTCTTGCACTATAGTACTGTGCTAGGGTGCCTAAGACTTTTGTACAGTACTGTATTTGTCGACATAGAGTGGAAAGTGAGTTTGTAAATCTGGTGTGAGCAAAGGTTCACAAACAAGAGAAAATCTACAGATGCTGGAAATCCAAAGCCACACACATGCACACACAGAATGCCGGAGGAACTCAGCAGGCCAGGCAGCATCTGTGGAAAAGAGTAAACAGTCAACTTCTCAGGCTGAGACCCTTCATCAGGAGCAAAGGGTGCTGGGAATAGTGATGGTGGAAGGGTGTGGGACAGGTGGGAGATAAAGAGTGTCAGGGGAAGTATCTTGTATGAGTGCAGATGCACCCAGCCCTGAGACACCAGGCAAGGTCATTGGATTCCAAAGAATTGGTTTACTGATCATTACAGAATGTCACTCTGGTGCTTCCCACTCCCTCCCATCTCAACCATGAATCCTCTCTTCCTGTCCCTTTCCCACTCTCAGTCCACAATAGAGACCCATTTCAGAATTAAGTTTATCATCATTCACATATGTCATGACATTTGTTCATTTCCATAGTGGTTGCCTGACCTACTGAGTTCCTCCAGTGTATTGTGAGTGTTGCTTTGGATTTTGAGCATCTGCAGACATTCTTGTATTAATTCTTGGTTCTGTTTCCCAACCACCTTCTTATTTTAACCAACCTACAGCACTGTGCAAAAGTTTTAGGGACTGTAGTGTTCTCGCTCAGGTGTAAGAGAACGCTGAACTAAACACCGAAGTAAACCGTCGTCAATGAAAACAGGATTGCAGTAAGATTAACCGTTTACTGTTCACTCTTCCACATTAACGTATGGTGAAAACTGTTGATAAAACAATACAAGATTTGTACAGTATTTGTTTCCTTCTTGATATCACATTTACATCGTAAATACTTGCAAAAATAAACTACAACAACTACATTACATTAAAATGCAGCATACAGTCGGAATCTACCTACGCCATTGGCTGCTTTAAATACACTTCAACACAAACTATCCGCAACTCTTTAACTAACGAAAACATAAACCTTATCAACCGTCATTACTTTTAACAGAATCAGTGTTAACATTTTAATTCAACACATCGATTATCTCGTGAACTTACGGTGTTGCTTCACTGAGTTTCTAGTGCGAAACTTTTCTTGCGCTGATCCTGCACATGTGAGCCCCCTCCTTCCCGTTTCTCCAAACCGGTATTTTCCCACAAGACGCGGCGAAACCGGATGTGACGTCATCGCATGCCGCGATATATCACAGACAACAAATTTACTTTAAACAATCCTAACTTTAACTAAAAAATGCTAACAAACGAATTACTAAAGTGAAAATATTATAAACTAAACAAATGCCATAAAGGCAACACACTCCCCGCTTGACCTTTGTAAGGACACAATGAACATAATACAAAACTTCAGTCTCTAAATCAGTCCTTAGGTAGAAGTAGAATGACTTCTGTAACTGGCCTTTGGTAAATTTTCACATCACCTTGGTCGGTAGTTTTCAACTCAACCTTCCTGACATGTCCATCCCTACTAGGGAATGTGGCAGTGATTCTGGCCATTGGCCAGCTGTTGCGGGCGATTTGCTTGTCCCTGAGCAGGACTAAATCTCCAACTTGAAGATTCCTGCAGGGTTCTGTCCACTTTTGTCTGTGTTGCAACAAATTCCTGTCTCCAACGAGACCAGAACCGATTTGCCAGAGCCTGGACCTGTCTCCATTGCTTTGTGTACAAATCCTTATCGGAGAAGTCCCCTGGTGGAGGGGGGGCTCCTGCCTTCTGCGTAAGGAGCATTGATGGTGAGAGTATGAAGGGGTTTTCCGGGTCAGAAGACACGGGTAGGAGTGGTCGTGCATTTATAATAGCTGTGACCTCTGCCATTAGTGTGCACAGTACCTTGTGGGTCAATCGGGTGCGTTGCTGCATCTCAGGTTTTTTGCAAGGACGTGAACCACTTGACTGCCTGCTCTTTGTTGTTTGGCAAGCACTGGCGTGGTTCTCTGAAAGGTAGTGGGGCGGCCCAATTACTTGCTTCATCTCTGAAGACCTTGGTGTCCTTTGTTTTTAAGAAAATGGCGTCTTGAGCTGATGGAGCAAGTTTATTGTCATGCTCAGTTTGAGCGAAGACTGACTGACCCAGCGTCTCGTCAGTTACTTTACATTTGTTAAAGCCTTGTCGTGCTTCCTTAATACACATGACACTTGTGCGGAGTTGAAAAATTGAATGGCGGCCACTCTCTAGCACATTGGTCTTGAGTATGTTAACTGTCAGTTTGTGTACATTGCCAGAGCACACCTCTCCTATCACCACCCAGCCCAGATCCAGGCGTTGCGCAAAGGGGGCGTCGTGTGGTCCATTGACCTGCTGCCTAACCTTGTGCACCCGGAGAACATCTCTTCCTAATAGCAGGAGTATTTCTGCTTTTGGATCCAGTTCTGGGATGTGCTTGGCAATGTGGTGGAGATGTGGCTGGTGTAGCACCGCACTTGGCGTCGGGATCTCAGTGCGGTTATTCAAGATTTCATTGCACTCTAAGAGTGGAGGGAGACAGATGACAACTTTACCATCCAGGGACTCGAGCTGGAAGCCTTCTGCCTTCCTTCCATAAGTTTCCACGCTGCCTGAGCAAGTTCTAAGGTAGTATGGGAACTGATTACTCTCAATGTGGAACAAGTTAACGAACTCTGGACTGACTAGTGAGCGATTGCTCTGATCGTCCAGAATTACATAGGCTTTGATGGCCTTGTCTTCGGCTCCCTTAGGGTATACCTTAGTGAGGCAGATCTTTGAACAAGAACGGCTTGACTGAGCTTGACCGCAAACTTCTGTACAGCTCGAGCTGACAACAGTTGTCCTGGAGTGAGCATCTCCCTCCCCGCCGTCCTGTTGTGGGGGTGAAGGAGCTTTGTCGGTTCGCGGTAACGGGCCGGGATGCATGGCCCCATCGTGATTAGTGCTATTACATTCCGGGCACTTCACGGCGATCGTACACTCTCTAGCAAGGTGAGAGGTCGAGGAACAGCATTTAAAACATATTTTTTTCTCCTTGAGAAGGGCCAACCTCTCTTCAAGGGGTTTTTCCCTAAACGTTCTGCATTTTTTGAGGGGGTAGGGTTTGTTATGCAATGGACAATTCTTGCTAGGGTCATTGTTAGTTGTAAAGGCTTCAGTCTTAAGCACTGAGACAGGTTTATTAATGTTGAAATTATTCAAAGAGGATTTATCTGGTTTGGTGTAAATTGTACTGCTTCCTGGACCCATGAGGCTAGGGCCATTTCACTTCTTCGCCTTCTTGCACACAAACCTAGTGAAATACTCAAAGGGAGGAAATCAACCATTGTGGTCTTCCTTGTACTCTGAGGCAACAGACACCCACCTTTCCTGCAGCCCAAATGGAAGTTTGTCCACGATTTGTCTAATCCCTAATGGAGTATCTAGGTATACTAGACCAGTTGAGTAGCCATCTTCTTTGGCGCCTTGAATCTCCATGAGTAAATCTCCGAGCTCTCTTAATTTAGTGTGGTCCTTGGCTGACACCTTAGGAAAATTTTCCAGACGTCGGAATAGTGCCGCTTCGATAATTTCAGGGGCCGCATAGCCCTCCCGAAGTCTCTCCCATGCTTTGCTTAAGGCTAGCTTGGGGTTGTTGATGTACACTGAACGTATGCGTCTCACCTGTTCGCATGATTCTTTTCCCAGCCATTTCGCCATAAGATCCAACTCTTGGGTTGCTCTGAGCTGGACTCCGTCGATAGCGTTGGTGAATGTGGAGTACCATGCATGGTAATTTTCAGGTTTATCGTCAAACTGGTATAGTCCTGAAGTGACGAGATCTCGTCGTGCTAAATACTGTGCCATGGGTTCAACTGCAAGTGGCATGCGGGCTGTGGGAATATGTCGGCGGGTATATGACTGAGGGTGTACATCTGTTATGGAATTTGCTGTTCTGAATTCGGCCTTTGCCTCTCTTTTCACCAAATCTGGTAAGTTTGGTGTCGAGAAGTACTTGTCATCAGCCCTTTCATTCTTGAATTCATCGCGGAGTTGCAAGGGTAAATTGTCTTCCTCGGATGGATGTGATGCAATCGGGCCTCTCTGAGACTCCTCATGAAATGGGATGTTAGCAAATAAGTATGGAGAGGAAGAACGAATCTTCCAGTCTATTTGAGATCGGACATAGTCGCTTGTGCGTTCCAATCTGATCTTTTCCGAAGTAGATCTTACATCAACCAGATCATGCATTTCTTCAACATTTTCTATTAACTCTGCTTCCACCCTGGCAGCTTCTGCTTCTCGTTGTAGTGTCAGCACTTCTAACTCTGACACTATCCTTGCCCTTTCCAACTGGTTTTCGGCTTCTTTGGCAGCCGCTTCCATCTTCAATTTTGCTTCTTGTTCGGCGTAGAGTGCTCGCACCTTGGCAGCTTCTGCATTAGCTCTTGCATGGGCGGCCTTACTTGATGATGCCCTACTGCCCCTGTCGCTGGATGGCAACGACTTGATGCTGGATCGAGTTGTCATTGCAGCACTTGAAACACCTGATAATGCCGCCTTTTCACTGTAGTGTTCTCGCTCAGGTGTAAGAGAATGCTGAACTAAACACCGAGGTAAACCGTAGTCAATGAAAACAGGATCGCAGTAAGATTAACCGTTTACTGTTCACTCTTCCACATTAACGTATGGTGAAAACTGTTGATAAAACAGTACAAGATTTGTACAGTATTTGTTTCCTTCTTGATATCACATTTACATCATAAATACTTGCAAAAGTAAACTACAACAACTACATTACATTAAAATGCAGCATACAGTAGGAATCTACCTACACCATTGACTGCTTTAAATACACTCACAAACTATCCGCAACTCTTTAACTAACGAAAACATAAACCTTATCAACCGTCATTACTTTTAACAGAATCAGCGTTAACATTTTAATTCAACACATCGATTATCTCATGAACTTACGGCGTTGCTTCACTGAGTTTCTAGTGCGAAACTTTTCTTGCGCTGATCCTGCACATGTTAGCCCCCTCCTTCCCGTTTCTCCAAACCGGTATTTTCCCACAAGACGCGGCGAAACCGGATGTGATGTCATCGCATGCCGCGATATATCACAGACAACGAATTTACTTTAAACAATCCTAACTTTAACTAAAAAATGCTAATAAACGAATTACTAAAGTGAAAATATTATAAACTAAACAAATGCCATAAAGGCAACCCAGGGACATATACACAGTCTAGCTGTATATATATGCCTAAGACTTGCACAGTACTGTATTTCCACATCCCTTGATTCCCTTAATATTCACAAACCTACTAATCTCTGTTTTGGAATAAATTAATGATGGAGCTTCCACTGCTCTTTGTCGTAGAGATTTTTAAAAAATCACAATACACTGCTGGAAGAAATTTTGCTTAGCTCAGTCATAAATGACCAACCCATTTTTCAGACTCCCTCGATCCTCATTCAGGCAAAATATCCTCTCCTCAGCCAGTCTGTTGAGGCCAATAAGAGTTCCGTAAGTTTCAAAAAGAGCTCTTGTCATTCATCCAAATTCCCTTCCACCATCAGATTTCTGAACAGACCATTAACCAAACCATGAACACTGCCTCACTATTTTTGCTTTCTTTTTTGCTCCACTTACTGTTTTTAATTTAACTTTATATATGTATTTCTTATTGTAATTCATAGTACAGGAGTCCCCCCACTTTACAAAGATAGAGCGTTCCTATGAAACCTTTCTTAAGCCGAAATGGCATCAAGTGAAAAACCATTAATTAATATAGGAAAAATTTTCGTAAAAGTGAAATCCTCTTTGTAATGTGAGAACAGGTTACTACTGTAGCTCTTCTGTAAAAGCGAAGCGGTGTAAAGCGAACATTCGTAAAGCGGGGACACCTGTATTTCTAATATACTGCACTACACTGCTGCAGCACAACAACCAATTTCACGCCATATTGTATGTCAGTGACATTAAACCTGATTCTGATTCTGATTCTGATTCTTTGTAAAGATACTGGCTTTGTCTCTCTTCCTACAGCAAACTTAACATTCCTGGAACCATTTCAATGCACACCCTCTATAGCAAGTATTTTTTAGGTGAGGATATAAAAACTGTAAGTAAGACTTCATGTACAGTCTCATAATTTTTGCTCATGGACTTAAAATATGGAAGCAGTAAAAAGCAAAGCTTTTTCATTAAATCACTGAGAAAGGATTTGAAAGAGAATGTATTTCCCTGAGGATTAACTGATTTTTATAGTGCATATTAAACATATATAATCAGAGTAGGCATTGAAGAATTATCATTGGCTGTTGTAGTTTCTGGATAGTCGAGGACCTTTGCAATTCGACTGATCAATAAATCTGTTCTTTGATTGTTCATACGAAATCAGCAAAAAAAGCCCAACTAACACTTATTGCAACTGTGAACCCTGGTGAGTCAAAATAATTAACTTACACTGACACACTGATGTTGTGGAGAACCTTAAGGCTTCGCTACTGAGTAAAATGGATAGGACCAAGCAATACTTCCATCAGATATGCACTGGAGCACAATAGTATAAGTCTCACTTTGTTAGACAAGCAGGGACAAAGAAATATTTGCAGGTGTTCATAAGATAATAAGATCATAAAATATAGAAGCAGAATTAGGCCATTTGGCCCATCAAGTCTAATCCACCATTTCATCTTGACTGATCCATTTCCCTCTCATCTCCTGATCTCCTGCCTTCTCCTTGTGATCCTGACTAATCAATTTGTTCAAATGCATTGATTAGAGATACATCTTATGCAAATTACAGTATATCTTACAAATAAACTCCAGTTCAAGGAGTAGGTTTCTTCATTCACCTACTCAACCGTTCACAGTAATCTTCAAAACATTGAGATGTCTGATCAAATCGCTAATAAATATAGAAGAGCACAGCCACTCAATTCATCTTGATTCATCAGTCCAGATTATTATCAGTCTTTTTGAGGCACGTTTTGTGATGCAGTGCAAGTACTTTTAACTAACCTCTTACACAGGAAGGAAGGTCTTTTTCTTCATAAACAGCAAGAATAACTGCAGAAGCAATAGAAGGAGGAGAAACCATACAGTCCCTCAAGCCTTCTCTACTACTCAACAAGAACTTGGCTTCTCAATTGGGCCAGCTTAAGTAGATTGAGGGAGATTTGTACTTCACCAAGCCATCTCCAGGTGGTTTGCCTTCAACATACAGCTACCCCAAAGCATGCACAAGAATGGATGCTCCCAAAGTCTGGCGTGACCTGAACATTTCTTGATGAGCTGAAAGAAGAAGGAATTGTGTTTATTTTATTTTGTTTAGAGATACAGCATGGAATAGGCCCTCGCGACCCTTTGAGCCATATCACCTAGCAACCCCTGACAATCCCTGGTTTAACCCTAACCTAATCACTGACCAATTAGTCTACTAATCAGTATGTTTTTGGACTGTTGGAGGGAATTGGAGCACTGGGGGCAAACTTATGCATTCCACGGGGACTCCTTACAGATGATGTCGGAATTGAACTCTGAACTCCAGCTCCTGAGCTGTAATAGCATCACACACTAACTATATTGTGCCCTTCATAAAGTCAAGTTGGCAAATGATCTCAAGGACCACGGTGTAAGATACAGCCACTGAAAACTGAGGGGCCGAGTTCTGTGAAACAGCCTCTCAGACACTTTGTGTGTATTGTTGAAAGAAGATATGAATATCATCGCTGATGTCCTTGCAAATGACCTAATGACTCAATTAATGTATGATTTTACTCATTCAATGAATGCAAAGAAAGATACTGGTTGCTTTGGGGTAGCTGTATGTTGAAGGCAAAACACCTGGAGTTGGCTTGGTGAAGTACAAATCTCCCTCAATCTACTTAAGCTGGCCCAATTGAGAAGCCAAGTTCTTGTTGAGTAGTAGAGAAGGCTTGAGGGACTGTATGGTTTCTCCTCCTTCTATTGCTTCTGCAGTTATTCTTGCTGTACTGGTTGTATAGTATTCTCAGTGTATGTTTTGAAATATAAGTATATTATTGAAATAATAAAAGATGTTAGAGTTTCAAAACACAGTTACAAAAGAGGAAGCATGTCAGCAAATTTGTGCATAACAAGCTCTCACAAACAGCACAGTTGTAATGATCAGATCAGTATCAGTAACATGAACTGACGGAGAGATTGGTGTTGGCTACAATCTTACCTGCATCTCCTTGAAATAGTGACTTGGCATCTTTTACGTCCACCTTAAGAAGAGCAGTGTACTCACTTCAACATCCAGTCTGCACAAATCTGATCGTGGAACACTGCAGCGTTAAGGGCCAAGTGCCCTTTAACTGTGTTGAGATAATGATATACTGAGAATTGCCCTGATTCTGTGTGTTTTGTCCACACCAATATTGCAAGGCAGTGTTACATAGTCAATTAGTCTGGTTCATCCACCTTTACTTTTCTATTAAACTTAAGCAAATAAATATAGCCCAGTGTAGCAATTTACCTTCCAAGAGGATCACAACCTTGTGGTGCTTTGTAAGCTTGCGTGCATCAATGTCCTGAAGAGCTATGTTGGCTGAAGTCAGGGCTTTAGTCTTTGACTCTTGATAAGGTCATCCATGCCAAATAGGTCAAAGGGTAAAGGACAGACTAAGAGAGGACCACCGGTCCTCCAGGTTCAGGGGTTCAGCTCTGGGATAACAAACCTGACTGGTTAAACAAAACTGTTGCGGAAACCCCTCTCCCTTTCTCACCCCCCCCCCCCCACCCCTTTCTTTCTCTCTATGCCTACCATCCCATGATCCTTTCCCTTCACCGGCTCTGTGTCCCTTTTGCCAATCAACTTTCCAGCTCTTAGCTTCATCCCTCCCCCTCCTCCTATCATTTCGGATCTCCCCCTCCCCCTCCCACTTTCAAATCTCTTACTATCTTTTCTTTCAGTTAGTCCTGACGAAAGGTCTCAGCCCAAAACATCAACTGTATCTCTTCCTATAGATGCTGCCTGGCCTGCTGCATTTCACCAGCATTTCGTGTGTGTTGAATGAAGAATCCTTCTACATCTGAGTGCAATGGTGTTCCTGAGTCTCCACCCAGGACTTGCATGATTGACAATAGGGAAAACCAAGAGCAAGCTGCTGACGCAGTGGGAAAAAACTCTGAATCCTGTCAGAGATGGAGGAACTTCATTGCTGTCCGGAACGCCAGCGGTGTAACGGGTAGTATGTAAGTGAGTAGCACTTAGTACTGGCAAGGGTTGTTGCATCTCACCACTAACCCTATATCCCTTTTGTCCCAAGAGGAAGTTTAGGCATCCACCCTCTGGATTAGGGCTGACTCTATACATTACACCTTATTTGTACATAAATATGCATTATGTTACAAGGAAGATTTTAACCTACTGGAAATATTGGACCATCAAAAATGTTTACCCAGAAGGAGATATTTTCTGAGTTACGATATGATAAAAGGACATGTTTCATTTTATTTCTTGCAACTTAGAAGTAGACTATCCACCTCAGAGATTCCCTACCTGGGGTCCACAGACCCCTTGCTTAATTGTATAGGTCCATGGCCTAAAAAAGGTTGGGAACCCCCAACATAGCCCTTCAAGCCTCTGCCAGCTCTGAACGTGTTCCTATCACTCCCATTCAAAGTACATTTATTATCAAAGAACAGTATGTATACATTATACAATCCTGAGATTCATTTCCCAGCAGGCAACCATGAAACAAAGAAACCCAAAAGAACCCTTTTAAGAGACTCCTGGACAGGTACATGGAGCTTAGAAAGATAGAGGGGTATGGGTAACCCTAGGTAATTTCTAAAGTGAGTAAATGTTTGGCACAGCACTGTGGGCCGAAGGACCTATATTGTGCTGTAGGTTTTCTACGTTTCTATGTTTCTAATCCATTCCAAAGAACACCCAATGTTCCGATGAAAAATAAGCAAAAACACAAGCAAACAGCAGTCTGAACTGAAGTCCACAAAGAGAGTCCATCCACGGATCCTTACTTCAATGCAGAGCGATGCAGTGAGCTGAACTGGCTCGACCACCGACCTTTCAAATCTGACCCAGAGCCTAAAATGGCCGTCCAAACATTGGGTTCAGTCACTCTGGAGCCTGAACCCTATTGCCTCGATTCGGCCTGCATCGATCCTTGCCCCGTTCCCCTATTTGTTTCCCTGTACCTAGTTCCTGCCCCCTTATCAGCCCTCTCCTCCAATTCTGCCACCATGCACTTGCACTTGGGGTAATTTGCAGTAACCAGCTCACCTCCTAACCACTCTCTTTTCACTGCAACAGGGAGCTAGTGACTTCAGGCCAAAGTGCATTTGGGTACAATCAGGGCACCAGAGACAACGAGTGTTGCAATAGCTCAGCCGTAGCTTGAAGCATTTTGCTACTCTTCACTGAAATTAAGCACATTCAGAACTTTAAAGAACTCTCCTGGCAAGATGAACCAAGCCAACAGACACAAAAACAAACACTTCACTGATATTCCTGTCAGGTCTGTAGCTTGTGTGTCCTTTGCAAATTGGGTACTGTCATGTTGTGTGAATTTCTTTGACCGTTTTTGGCTCCAAACAGGTTGAGTAGAGAGCTACATCTGCCTGGTAGTATGTCAAGGGAAATAAAGCAATTCAACTATTTTTCATTGTCATTAATTTTAAAAAATCGCATACACAAGGAATTTTTAACTCAGTGCATATGCCAGGCAGTTGCAGCATTGAGCGCAGGGGTACCCAAACTGGGATCGTTCAACCCTTTGGTAATTGGTGGGATCCATGGCATAAAAAAAAGTTTAGAGAATTTAATGGAGAGGAAAGCTGGAAGTGCAATATTTCACTCAGTGGTCCCAAGGACCAGAGCTAGGCTACCTGACCCGAGGTTCTCCCCTTCTTTTGTCAGATAGAAAATGGAAACAGAGACACACACACACACACACACACACACACACACACACACAATATGCAGTCTCTCTCATACATCCAATCTCACAGCCATACACACAAAGCCTTTTTCACTCAAAAGATTTATTAGCTTTATTTGTTACATGTACATCAAAACATATAGTGAACTGTGTTGTTTGCTTCAACAATCAACACGGTTCGATGATGCAGTGGGGTGTAGATCACAAGTGTCGCCATATTTCTGGCGCTAACATAGCACGCCCACATACTAACCCTTACGAGTCCATGCGTCTTTGGAATGTGGAAGGAAACCCATTCAGTCATGGGGAGAATGTACAAACTCCTTATAGGCAACGGTGGGAATCAGAACAGATCACTGTCATTGTAAAGTGTTACACTGGCCACTGCACTACCGTGCTGCCCCAAAACCATCTGAAACTCGGGATTGAACCAAGAACCTTTCGATCTTCAGTCTAACACTCTCCCAACTGAGCTCTAATGAATTATAACAACTCAAATAATGTCGTACACACATGTGCACCTAGATCACATATACACAGCCACCCCACCCCTCACACGTATACACACACACGCGAATATTGTGAACAAAGAACACAGTCACTGGGAGAGACTGAAGCTTGTGGATGCAGAAGCAGTTTATTCAACAAAATGAAACACTCTCTGGAGGAAGAGGCCTATTCAGCCCAATATTACATTGTGTTTTATATGCTAAATATTAAAGGACAATTTTAAAGTTACTATGTATCTACAGTGCTTCCTGGAATAACATATAACTTTCACACCACCTTCTTTGCACCCACACTCCAGACACCCAAAATGAATGTTAATCAGCATTGTCTGGTTTTCAGTTAACTGCAGTTCACAGTTCTAGGAACCTATTTTCCAGAGCTGCATTTTAAATCTAATCTACAATCCACATTCAGGTCTAAAGATTGGTTGTTGAAGTTAATATTTCACTATATAGCCTAACTCCAGAATACTCCCTAACAGTGCACACACACACACACACACACACACGCACGCACACACACAGTCTCACTAAATGACCAATAATCCACATACTTAAATGTAAATAAGGGCTGATGGGATTTATAGGCTACATGAGCATTAATCATCATTCCCATCAAAACAATGGGTGTCCTAATGAGTCCTGCCTTCTGGAGTTGCTATCCTGGATGATCTGCATATTCAAAATCAAAAGCAGCAAGTGTTTTCAAGATTCGACATTTAAGAAAAATTTGGATAGATGCATAGCTGGGAAGGGTATGGAGAGATATGGTCCAGGTGCAGGTCGATAGGACTAGGTAGATTAGTGGTCCTGTCACTGCTTGCATTGAACCTAGCTACGGAGGAATGACAGACTCCTATGAAGAGACAGAAATAAGAGTTTATACATAGGAATTCCAGCAAAACATTGGTGGCTCAATCAAATGACACCGCGAGACAAACCATTCTCAAAACACAAGGACCTTGCTCTAGCCGCCCATCGGGAGTCCACTTTAAATAATCACAGGACGTGGAAAACCCATGCCAGTCAAAATAAACTTGACAGGATTAAACAGAAAGCACAAAGGCTTAATGACTCTAGATAAGACGATAATTAACAAATGCATGTGCACAGGCCTGCAGGGCTCATGACAGGTTAGGCACAGACTAGATGGGCTGAAGGGCCTATTTCTGTGCTGTAGTGTTCTATGACTCTAAGACTCTATATTCAGAGCTCTGTGATCACACAATTATGAACAAAATCTGCACTGCTGTCAACAAATTTATATCAAAAATATGACTCCCAATTTTTCAGATTCAATTTTTTTTGTAGTCAGTCTGCTTCTCCCTTTTACCACCTTGAACCAGCTTCTGTGGCTTTGCTTCTCCTATTACCCCCTCCTCTTTTTGACTTACACCACCATCCCTTTTGATATTTAATCTCTCCTCCCTTCCAACTGCTGGCAATCTTTCTCATTTATTCCACCCTCCCTTTCCCCTTCCTCTCCTGGCTTAGAATTTGTTATATCTCTCGTTCTTTCCAATTCCGATGCAAGGCCATCGACCTGGAAACAATAACCCTACAAATATCGACTCAGCCTTTAGAAGACTTCCTGCAAATTTTGCTTGTGCTTCAGATTTCCACCACCTGCGGTATTTTGCTTTGGCAAAACAAGCCGAGCATCCTTACCACATCTGAATGGATGTTTTAATTTATTAATTTAAGGCTTCGATTGGGCCTGTAAGAGAAGCTTATTCATCCAAGAACACAGTTTATGACATCAAAAAAGATTGTTTTAGAAGATCTTATTAGAAGCTACTTGAAAGCAAATTAATGCTTTGCAAATGCATGGCGTGCGTTTTGGTCTTAATAAGATCATACAGATTTAGTTGCCTTACAGCCTGGGTACAGTGTTAGTGCCAGCAGGTTAAAATACACAGAGACATGATGTGATGCTGTTTGGGTCCAGTTCCCCTTTTTCTTTTTTGATTAACAACTTCCTCAGCAGAAAGTGATGAAATGCAGCTTGTTTAATCCTGTTTTATAATAACTACATGGGTTTGAAAGATATACAATATAACTGCTAATCTAGAGCTGGCAGACATATGTTTTAGAAAATTCGTATTTGAAAGTGATACACAATTAACATATTTTACATACCTATCCACTACATTCACTGGGTCTGCAATTTTGTGGTTTTAAGGACCGGCCTGCTCTTGAGCAATAATAGATGCAAGTCTCTACATAGAGGTAGGAGACATTAGAAGAAAAAGTGCCTACCCTCTGTAAGGCTGAGGAAAATACTAACTTGTGATTAAAACAATAAAAATATTGTAAATACAAGGGAGAAAATGCTGAAACTACACAGTCAATTTCTCATGCACTTGTAAAGAGACAGGAAGGACTTCCGTTTCATGTTCTCCTCCAGAAGCCAGTGGGTAATGTTTGTGAGGCCCTTGGGGTAAGGCATTGCATGCAATAAGTGCCATGCTATGGAATCACTGGCACAGACACGGTGCCAGCATGTTCGTGGCATTTTGATAGATAGCCGCGTATTCATCGACTTTTGATGTGCCCACTACATTGGTGGTTTCATTGTTCGTGATAAATCTTACAGCATGCTCATTAATAAATGAATGCTTAATATTATGTTTGACCTGACTTAAAATGTTAAGACTCCCACAGTGATATTAGGCAAACATCAAATTTTGGGAGGACTAGAATATAAACACAAGGATATAATGCTGAGGCTTTTTATAAGGCATTGGTCAGACCACATTTGAAGTATTGGGGCAGTTTTGGGCCTCATGTATAAGAAAGTTTATTCAGGCATTGGAGAGAGTCCAAAGGAGATTTACAAGAATAATCCTAGGAATAAAAGGGTTAACAAATGAGAGGCATTTGATAGTTCAGGGGCTATACTTGCTCGGGTTTAAAAGATTGTAGCGGGGGGGAGATCTCATGAAACCGAATAAATATTGAAAAGCCCAGATACAGTGGACATGGAGAAGATGTTTCCAGTAGTGGGAGAGTCTAGGACAAGAGAACACAACCTCAGAATAGAAAGCAGTCCCTTTAGAACAGAGATGAGAAGGAATGGTTTGTAGCCACAGGCTTCTGTGGAGGTCAATTCACTAGGTGTAGTTAAAGCAGATGGTGATAGGCTTTTTTTTAGTAAGGGTACTGAAAGTTATAGTGAGAAAGCAGGAGAATGGGGTTGAGAAGGGAAATAAATTGAATGGTGGAGCAGACACTTTGGGCTGAATGGCCTAATTCTGTTCCTACAGTATGTCCTACAGTAAACATTGTAATATCTAATACTGATTTTATCCCAGAGTTATCAAGCCTTATCTTCTTAGACAGTCCTTCAGGATGGAGGAGAACTTGCTTCCAAACCAGGTCCGAAGAATAAAAGACACCCTGTGCATGAACTCTTAATGAGGGTAATCAAATCACAACAGCTATCATGGCAGGCCAGGAAAATGGTCCAGGGACAAGCAGGTTAAAAATGATGGGCTCTGCTGCACAGATTTAGCTCATGAACATATGTAAACACATACTCTCAGAGTTACTCTAACCATACACCCATTCAAACAGGCACATGATCTTGCCCACATCCTTTTTCATAGATACTCTCATTTGCACTCTCCACTCTGATCCATTTCCTGATTCAGCTCCCCTCATGCTCTGCCTTCTTTTACACCAGAATACCTGGAGATGCTGGAAATCCACAGCAGCACGCACAAAATGCTGGGGGAGCTCAGCAGGCCAGCCAGCAACAATGGAAAGGATAAACAGTCAACGTTCTAGGCCGAGATCCTGGAAGGGGAGAAGTCACACACACAAAATACTGCAGGAACTCAGCAGGCCAGGCAGCATCTATGGCAGAGAGTAAACAATGGATGTTTCAGGCTGAGTCCCTTCATCAGGACCGGAAAAGAAGGGGAGAAGGGTGTGTTACTCTCTCTTCTTTTCCCTGATTCCCTCTATCATTCTTTTATCAGTTCTATTCCTCTTTGCTCATCTCCTTGCCTCTTAACCCTTGATTTTCATACCTCCTCAGTGCAAACCCCACCCCCCCTAGACCTGCTGAACCCTGTCATCAATTACCCTTTTGGTGCCAAATGTGAGTCTATCCCCAAATGTCCTCAGGGCTGCTATTCCTGGTTCCAGTGGCTTTGCTGGCAAAGCCAGCAGTCCAGCCTGGAATCCCTGGATCCCTCCTTGAGAGAATTGGAAGGTTCTTTAGCCATCTTCCCTGTGCTGCTTGCTGTGGCAACACCTTAGTGTCCCAGAACCCTGTGGATGGCTTGGTGGGCCTCAACGTGCCTTTTCCTGGCCAAGGGAAGTGGATGGGTCCTGCAGCAATGAGAACACCTCACTCAGCAACTGACTCCATTTCACGGTATCAAATACCATAATGTGAATGACGTTGTGTGGCAGCTAGCTGTGGTGTACGCAAAAGGACCTCTTGGTTCAGATGGACTAAGGCTGTGCCACTTCTGCATCTGATAATGCAGCCTTGAGTGCAAGCTTTCTGGCTGAGTCTCAATGAGGTGCATTGGCCACCAATCCCTTTCCAGTAGTAATTCTGCTTTTGAATTCTACCCTTTGATTGGCTTAATGTCAGATGGACTGGTACCAATGACATCACAAAATTTCATTGTCTCCTATTGGTTACCAGACTCTGTGTCATAGCGTCATCCAGCTTGGAAGCAAGTTTTTTGGCCCACCTCACCTGTGTTGTCCAGACAGCCAGTCCTATCTGCCTGCGTTTGACCTATAGCCCTCTAAACCTTTCCTATCCATGTCCCTATCTAGATGGCTTTTAAAAGTTGCTCACCACAGTTTCTGCCTCACAAAGTCCAACCTTACGCTCCCGTCGTGAGAGGTGGAAATGAGAAAGGACGGCCAACAGGGCTCAGGTGAAGCTGTGTAGGCCAATCCCCTGTGTAGTGGATACAACGGATTACAGAAACATTGGTGAACTCCAATCATACCATCGACTTTGAACGCTAGAGACAGGAGGTCATCAATGGGCTATGCTCCACTGGGAGCTAAGGGCCCCAAGAAGAAGATTCACAACTTCTAGCAGTTCATTTCAAATACACACCACCCTTTGCATGGAGAAGCTGTCCCTGATATCCCTTTTAAATCTCTCACCTCCCGTCTTAAAGCAATGCCCTCCTGTCTATGCTTTTTATTTAGTGACACAACAAGGTAACAGACCCTTCTAGACCAATTACACCCATGTGACCAATTAACCTACTAACCCATGTGGGAGGAAACCAGAGCACAGAGAGGAAACTGACATGGTGACGTGGAGAGTGTATAACTTCTTTAAGACAGTGATGGAACTGAACCTGGGTCTCTGGCTTTGTAATAGCATTACGTTCATCGCTAGGCAACCATGCCACCTATGTTTTAGCACCCCCTCCTTCTAAAGGAGCAAGGGGGATTAGCTCCTCTGTAGCATTCTCAGTGAAAATAGCCTTATCACTCCTTCGAACCCTGGATGGGTTTTCAATGCAAATATCCTTAAAGCTGACACTCTCTTCGCTATGTGAGTGTCGCTGAAACTGTGTGCATGCATTTGCTGGACTTCTTTGCACAAGCCATCATCTCTACAGCTACTGGTAGAAAGCTCAGTGCGAACGGAAGCTATGAGAAAGATGTACAGTGATATCTATGGGTTAAGTGAGAAAGTTGGCAGATGCAGTGTAGTGTGGGAAAATGTGAAGTAATGCGCTTTTGGCAGGAAGGCTAAAAAAAAACATTTATTTTTTTAAAAAATGGTGGGAAACCAGTAATGTTTATATAGAGGGGGACCTTGGTGTGCTGGTTCATGAGACGGAAAAAATAAACATGCAGGTATAACAAGCAGTTAGGAAGGCAAATGGTATGTTGGCCTTTATTTCAAAGTGGTTGAAATACAAAAATAAAGAAAACTGGCAGAGGTTGTGTAGGCTTTGTGGGGCCTTGTTTGGAGTACTGTGTAATGGTTACGCTCAGTACCAAAAGAAGGATATTTTTGCAGAATACATATTCCCGGGGTGAGGCTGGGCTCCTCCGCCTATAGACTGACTCAAGTTGGCATATGCTTACTGAAGTACAGAAGGGCAGAAGGTATATTTATGGAGACGAGAGGGATTGACAGGATAGATACTGAGACATTTCTCGTTTTCTTCGAAGTAGCTGACATAATTTTTGAGTAAGGGAGGAGCATGTGCCAGCATCAGAGGGTCATCGATGCTCATTTACAAACTATATTCAAGACTAGGATCAGTAGGTGTTTGGACACCAACAGAATCAAACAATATGGAACCAGGCAAGGACTTTAGAAGCTAATAAAAAGAAACCAGTCTATCCATATTGTGCATTATCTACTTGTACAGTAAGCATAGTCTAATTCTACACCACTCTCCAACACTAACTCCAAAATCTACAAATACATCAGTCTCTTACTTGAGTAACTTCAGCGACTGAACCTCTACAGCCCTCTGGGTGAGTTTTCCAAATATTCACTGCTCTCTGGATGTTAATATTTCTTCTCATTCCTAAATGTCTGACCTTTTAATCTGAGGCTCTGAACCCTGCATCGATCCAGGAGGAACATCAAACTTCCATCAGAGCATAACATGCTTCAATGAGATCAAAGCCAAAGTCAATTTATTATCAAAATATATACTTGTTATTATATATCCAGCATATATCATACTCTACCCAGAGATTCATTTTCTTGCAGGTATTTAGAGGAAAATAAAGAAATACAAATCAAATTTATGTAAAACTATACATAAACAAAGACTGATAAACAACCAATGTGCAAAAGATGACAGACTGTGCAAATAAAAACTATAATATTGAGGACATTAGTTATAGATTCCTTGAAAGTGAGTTGTGGATGTTAGGGCATATTCTGGAGTTAGAGTATATAGCAAATATAAACTTCAGCAACTTCTCTTTAGACCTGAATGTGGATTGTAGATTAAATTTAAAATGTAGCCCTGAATAAGTTTCCTGGAACTGTGGACTGGAGTTGATTGCAACCCAGACATTCACTTTGAGTGTCTGGAGTGTGGGTGCGAAGAAGGAGGTGTGAAAATTATCTGTAATTTGAAGGAAGCATTGTAGATACGCTTTAACGATAGAATTCTCCCACTGCTAACTTTGATCTTTAGCCTATAAGATGTCATGTAATATTGAGTCAGGCAGGCCTTATCTTCCAAAAGTGTCTCATTTTGTTGAGTAAAGCCCTTCTGTATCCACTAGCTTCAGTGTTTCTCCAGTGACTTTGTTTATGCATCAACAGTGGGATCAGTTCTGAGTTGTGGTGAGTGAAGTTATCCACAAACAAGAGAAAATCTGCAGATGCTGGAAATCAAAGTAATACACACAAAATGCTGGAGGAACTCAGCAGGCCAGCCAGCATCTATGGACATTTCATCCAGTTCTGAGTGAAGGTATCCACGCTGGTTCAGGAGCCTGATGATTGTAAGGTAATAACTTGTGGTGCAGATCTAAGGGTCCTGTATGTTCTGTCTGATGATAGTAGTGAGAAGTGAACATCCTTCTATAGGCCAGTCTGTTTAATCTCAGACTGTCAAATAAGCAGATTTGAGACAAATCTTAGAGATCAGAGTGTCATTGCTAATTAACCATTAGGAGCAGTGCAGGTTGAGAGGCCATGGGGCTGATTTTTGTTTCTATATGGTCTTGGATACAAGCTCTCAGAAAGGCCTGATGCTCGAAAATGATCCTATCTTGTATTGGGTTCCATGTTTTTTCTCTCACCAGGCCTGGCATCAAGGTGGAATCAAAGAAGGATTTCCAACAGCAGGTCCTCTTCCCCTTCCACCACTGACAGCACAAAACACCTGAAGGCAGGAGGAATGGAGACGGGCTAACCCCTATCGACATCAATGGATCTGGGGTTGAGAGGGTAAATAGCTTCAAATTCTCGGCATAAACATCACCGAGGACCTCACTTGGTCTGTACACACCAGCTGTGTGGTGAAAAAGGCACATCAGTGCCTCTTTTACTTCAGACGGTTGAGGAAGTTTGGTATGGGCCCCCAATTCCTAAGAACTTTCTGCAGGACTTCCTGACTGGCTGCATCACTGCCTGGTATGGGAACTGTACCTCACTTAATCGCAGGACTCTGCAGAGAGTGGTGTGTTCAGCCCAGCGCATCTGTAGATGTGAACTTCCCATGATTCAGGACATTTACAAGCACAGGTGTGTAAAAAGGGCCCGTAGGGTCACTGGGGACCCAAGTCACCCCAACCACAGTCTCATCCAGCTGCTACCATCCGGGAAGCGGTACCACAGCATAAAAGCCAGGACCAACAGGCTCTGGGACAGCTTCTTCCACCAGGCCAGCAGACTGATGAGCTCACACTGATTTGAGTGTATTCTATATTACATTGACTGTTTTATTTGTTATAAATTACTATGATTACACATTGCACATTTAGATGGAGATGTAACATAAAGATTTTTACTCCTCATGTATGCAAAGGCTATAAGAAATAAAGTCAATTTAATGATTCAGGAACAGTTTGTTCCCCTCTGCCATCCGATTTCTGAATGGACATTGAACCCATGAACATTACCTCACGACTTTTTCCCTCTTTTCCCACTACTTATTTAACATTTTATATTTGTACGTATAACAACAAATTTCATGACATATGCCGGTGATATTAAGCTTGATTCTGATTATGCTCTAACTCCCTCATGCAGAATTCTTCACTTTGTGCCTAACCCCAGGCTCTCTCTCTCTCAGCTGCAGGCTCATTGTGGCAGTTAGGATTGAAAAGATGGGATAAGCAAGTTCATTTGCTGCCAACGCTGGGTATTTGGCACTGTGGGCAAAGTCCTGATCTGAACTGCCATATCACCCAAACAAGGGTTGTTTTTCCTGTAAGCCCCTTGACAAACTATAAGAAAGAAAACAAAAACTCTTCCTATTTTATTCTAAACCCTTTTAGCATTCCAAACTAAAATGATAACTTTTCAGTGTTGATGGAAGTAAAATTTTATGAACACCTGCACAATTGGAAAAAATTAGTATCAGTAATTCTGCCTTCTGTTAAAAATGTGTTTAGCTGCCAAATCACAGTCCATATGGTGGGATGATCCTGGTAGAAATATTTCTTTCCGTGCAGGCAGCTCTAATTGAAATGAGATATAAACAGATCGATGAAAAGTCATCTTCTTATTTACACACTTCACTCTGTTTGCCTCTGTTCCTCTATATTTCCCAAAGTGCCTTTAAGTGACCAGCTTCTGATTTTGACCATTGATTTTCCGTGAAATCTTGTGGTTAATAATGAAGGGCTGTTAATGGAGGATTAAATATTTCTCTCTCATTATTATTAGTAAGAATGCTATTTGATTAAGTATTCATTTATGGGCTGGCTTTTATAAAATTTATATCTATGCTTTTAAGAACGTCTGGGCCATCTAATTTAAAGCCAGTATAAAATTGTTACATCACACTTCATAAATATTCTGTGTATAACTCAGCATCACATTGGTTCTGCTGAAAGCAACTCACACATTCAGCCACTTAGGAGATGTAGAGGCTACATTTTATGCTGGAAATATAAATTACAGTTATTTTTTCCCATCTGTAATCCACAAGCAGTTCTGCTGTGTGAAAATAAAACTGTTAAGCATTGTCTTTCGGCTGGTTCCATGAGAGCGCCATGCTGTTCCTTAAATAATGTCAAAGGATTTCTTTTCTGTAGCATATTATTGGGTTGCGGGGCGGAGCTACATCTCTACCAAAGGGGATTTAAGGCGCTCCTTCCATCCATTAGCCTGCAGCTCAACCTCGGGCAAAGTATGGCACCTGCTTATGCCCCGATCAGGGTCACATGAAGCCATGGAAGCAGGTGGTGGATGGTCCTATGCATAGCACAAGTCCTGGTTATGCGACCACTGACTCCGGGCAGACAATCTCTGAAGAATCTTGACAATGGCTGGGGTCACCCGTCTTGTAAAGACACTGCCCAGCAGAAGGCAATGGCAAGCTACTTCTGCAGTAAGATTTCCAAGAACAGTCATGGTGACGAGACCATGATCGTCTACATCATACAACACAATGATGATGATGGAATCCACGCCGGGACATACATAGTAAAAGGCAGACTGCTAGTTATTGACATTGAGAACTTGGAGTCGTAAATAATTGTCTGAAAGTGGTAACACGGGTAGACAGGGAGGCGAAGAAGGCATAAGGAATGCTTACCTCATTGACCAAGATAATGAGTGTAGGATTTGTGATGTGATGCCATAGTTGTACATATCATTGGTTTGGCTACATTTGGAGAGTCGCATACAGTTCTAGCTTCACACCATAGGAAGGATGTGATTAAGCAGGAGAGGGTGGAGAAGAATTTCACAAGAATGTTGTCTGGACTGAAGGGCTTGAGCTATAATGAGAAATTGGATAGGCTGGGACTGTCTTCCCTTGAGCATAGGAGGCTAAGGGATGAATTATAGAGATTTATAAAATGATGAGGGGCATAAAGGATATAGTAAGTCACAAACCTTTGCCCAGGGCAGGGATAAGTTAAGACAGGAAAGGTTTAAAAGTGATCTGAGTTTTCACACAGATGATGGTGGGTGTAGGAAATGAACGGTCAGAGGAGGTGGAAGAGGCAAGTACCATAACATCTAAATAACATTAGGACAGATACTGTACATGGATAAGACAGGCTTAGGGCAAATGAGATCATGAGACATAGGAACAGAATTAGACCACTCAGCCCATCCAGTCTGCTCTGCCGTTCCATCATGGCTAATTTATTAGCTCTGTCAACCCCATTCTCCTGCCTTCTACCCATAACCTTTGATGCCCAGACTAATCAAGAACCTATCAACCTTTGCTTTAAACATGCTCAATCACTTGACCTCCACAGCCATCAGTGCCAATTCCACAGATTCACCACCCTCCAGCTGATTAAATTCTTTCTCATCTCTGTTTTAAATGGACATCCCTCCATTCTGAGGCTGTGCCCTCTGGTCCTAGACTCATCCACTATAGGAAACATCCTCTCCACATCCACTCGATCCAAGCCTTTCAATATTGAATAGGTTTCAATGAGATCCCCCCTCCCCAATTCTTCTAAACTCCACTGAGTACAGACCCAGTGCTATCAAAACCTCCTCATTTGTTAACCCATTCATTCCTAAAATCATTCTCAAGAACCTTCTCTGAACTGTCTCCAATGCCAATACATCTTTTCTTAGATAAGGGGCCCAAAACTTCAAATCCATCTGAACAAAGCTTTATAAAGTCTCAGCATTATGTCCTTGCTTTTACATTCTAGTCCTCTTGAAATGAACATTAACGTTTGCATTTGCCTTTCTCACCACTGACACAACCTGCAAGTTAACCTTTAGGGAATCCTCCACAAGGACTCCCAAGTCCCTTTACACCTCTGATTTTTGAATGCTATGCCTATTTATTCCTTCTACAAAAGCGCATGACTGCACACTTCCCTCAACTATATTCCATCTGCCACTTCTTTGCCCATTCTCCCAATCCATCCAAGTCCTTCTGCAGACTTCCTGCTTCCTCAGCACTGCCCCTCTGCCTGTCTTTGGATCATTTGAAAACCTGGCCACAAAGCCATCAATCCCGTCATCCAAATCTTTGACATATAATATAGAAAGAAATAGTCCCAATACTGACCCCAGCGGAATATTACCAATCGCTGGCAGCCAGCTAGAATAGGTCCTCTTTATTCTGACTTTTGCCTCCCCTCAGTCAGCCAATCTTTTATCCATACTGATATGTTTCCTGTAATAAAACATAGAAAATCTACATTACAGGCCTTTTGGCCGACCATGTACCCTACTCTAGAAGCTGTCTAGAATTTCCCTACCGGATAGCCCTCTATTTTTCTAAGCTCCAAATACCGTGGGTTCTTATCTTGTTAAGCAGCTTCATGTCCAACACCTTATCAAAGGCCTTCTGAATACCCACCAACCCTCCTTTGTTTATCCTGTCTGTTATTTCCTCAAAGAATTCCAACAAAATGTGTCAGGCAAGGTTTCCCCTTAATGAAACCATGCTAACTTTGACTTATTTTATAACGTATCTCCAAGTATCCCAAAACCTCATTCTTAATTAATGGAGTCCCAAACATTTTTCCAACCACTGAAGTCAGGCTAACTGCACTATAATTTCCTTCCTTCTACTTCCCTCCCTTCTTAAAGAATGGAGTAACATTTCCAATTTTCCAATCCTCTGGAACTATTCCAGAATCTAGTGATCCTTGAAAGATCATTACCAATGCCTCCATAATGTCTTCAGCTGCATCTTTCAGAACCCTGGGGTAGAGTCCATCTGCTCCAGATGACTTATCTACCTTCAGACCTTTCAGCTTCCCAAACACCTTCTTCCTAGTAATAGCAACTACACTCATTTCTGCTCCGACACTCTCAAATTTATGGCATACTGCTAGTGTCTTCCACAGAGAAGACTGACACAAAATACTTATTAAGTTTGTCTACCATTTCTTTGTCTCCCATTAGTACCTCTCCACCATCATTTTCCAGTGGTCCGATATCCACTCTCACTTCTCTTTTACTCTTTATATACCTGAAAAAACTTTTGGTATCATCTTTTATATTACCGACTAGCTTACGTTCCTATTTCATCTTTTCTCTCCTTATGGTTTTTAAAAAGCCAGCAGGAGGCAACTAAAATTAGAAACAGTCCAAATGCAGGCAAATGGGATTAGTTTAGATATGTAACTTAGTTGACCTGTTTCTGTGTTGCATAATTCCATGCATCTATTTATCTATGAAGGCCTTTTGTAACAGCAGAGCACCATGACTTTCCAATAAAGATCCAACTGGTGACATTGATCATCTTTATCTTTGTGTCTGCCCTGGAATGGACATGAAAAGCCCCTTCACCAGAGGTGCTACCCCTCCCTAGACACCCATCCACCCTATTTGGAGCCAGGGCAGCTGACTCAACTTTGGTCCCCACCAGATACTCATCTCTCTCCTGTGGCTCTAAGTAGCTGTTTGCATGTAGCAACGCCACACCCTGGTACACCGCATCGACAGGTGGGCTAAACGGGGTGAAGGTATTTGTCTATCCTGCATAACAGGAAATGAAGGGCCAGAATAAGAAGGTAGAGGAGGAGAAGGCGAACAAGCTGACAAGAAAGAAATAATTGCATTTGTAAAGTATCTTACTCATCCTTTTTTTAAATGTCCCAACTCACTCTGTAGCTAATGAATTTGTTTTGGGGTGTAATACCATATAACCATATAGCCATATAACAATTACAGCACAGAAACAGGCCATCTCGGCACTTCTAGTCCATGCCAAACACTTACTCTCACCTAGTCTCACTGACCTGCTCTCAGCCCATAACCCTCCATTCCTTTCCTGTCCATATACCTATCCAATTTTTTTTAAATACCTTTTTGTAATATTCAAAACACAGAAGCATCTTTGTAAGTTGCAAGTGACTGTGATATGGTGGTGACATGTTAATTGTTAGAATGTTGACTGAGGGTCAGAAAACCTTCCAGTTCCTCTTTGCAAAGTACCTTGAGACGTTTTGAAAATGTTTCAGATAAAGCCTTAATTTAACGTCTGGTCCAAAAGGCTGCCAACTGTGCCGCACTTCCTCGGAAGTGAACTGGAGGGTCAGCCTTGGTACTAGTGCTGAGTTCTCTCGAGTGGGACCTGGAGCCTGAACCTCGGGCTCGTGTGCCAGAGTGGAAATCCTCAGCCACCGCCAACACCCGACGACTGATTTACCGTGAGCCTCTCTCATATCATAAACTGCACAACTAAGTAACCTTTTGCTAATAAAGGGTTATTGGACATTTTGTCAAAAAAAAATCACAACCCCGGGTTAAATCAGGGCATGGCGGTAAGTGGCCAAGGCACACACAGAAGTTCAATAATGTGTGGGCTACAACAACATGTCTGAGTAATGGTTGTACAATGAATACTGGAACTAAATGCAGTTTGCCACACCCTCGCGTATAACACTGGTGCTTCTCATAAAGATACTGGACTTCAACTTCCGAAATTTTCTGCTTGGTTTTATGGTACATTTCCAGCAGTATGGTTCATGTTACAACAGGAGACATGCTTAGCTCTTAGTGTAAGTGCTTTCAATGGACTGTTAGTAAAGTAACAAAGGATTTTCTGTATTAGAAACACACTTCAATGGAAAATGACTTCTGTTCATCCCGTACAACCTTGACTCTGGCAAACATCAAACCATTTACAAGTAACTGGCTACTTAAGCTGAAGCCAGACGCAGTCAGCTCGTGGCTGACTCACTTGCTCCACAGTTGGCTCATGTAATTCCACTGCACCACCTATTCACCACCAGAAAACCACATCCTCCTTGCTGTTGCATGTGGAGGTGAGAGCTGTCATGGTGTGTGTCAACCATCAGAACACTTCTAACTTCCTTCCCACAACCTTCCTGGTTTGGCTTCTTCTCCAACTGAGAAGCAGCTTTGTAAACGCCCGTTGCACAAGAATGCTCTGTGCCTGGCTTACTGATATTGGTTAAAGGAGATTTGACTCATAAACAATGAACAGAGCAAATGGTAAAGCATATGCAGCCCATTAAAACTCCTCCTTTGTCTGAGGAGATCTGTAACCTTGTTACTCAGCTTGAGGTAAATTCTCAAGAGGATAATCTTCAATGGCTCCTTGCCATCTTTTCTCCACTCAGGCATTAAAGGAGCAATCACCCACATACAACTCACGTACCTAAACAAGAGAAAAACTGCAGATGCTGGAAATCAAAGCAGCACACAAGCAATGCCGGAGGAACTCAGCAGGCCAGGCAGCATCTATGGAAAAAAGTAAACAATTGATGTCTCGGCCTGAATCCCTTAATCAGAACTGGAAAAAGAGATGAGAAGCCAGAGGAAGAAGGTGGGGGAAGGGGAGGAAGACATCCATTCCTGATCAAGGGATTCGGCCCGAAACACTGACTCTTTCCTCTTTTCCATAGATACTGCCTGGCCTGCTGAGATCCTCCAGCATTTTGTGTGTGTAACTTGTGTACCTAATTCTTTTTTAAATGAGTTAACCAAACAACAGCAATAACCAGCCATATTTAAGAAAATCTGTTTTGGGTTTTATGAGGTTACAAATCATTTTTATGATTATTTATTTATAATTGTATTTGCACATTGGCAGGTTGACTGCTTGTTTGTGTGACATTTTTCATTGATTGCATTGTATAAGACCAAAAGATATAGGAGCAAAATTAAGCCAATTGGCCTAGAGTCGGCTTCACCATTTCATCATGGCTGATCCATTTCCCTCTCAGCCCCAAGCTCCTGCCTCCTCCTCATAACCCTTCATGCCCTGACTAACTACTGCTGTAAATTCACCCAATAGCTTGGCCCTGCAAAGCTGCCTGTGGCGACAAATCCCAACTGATTGCCAACACTCGGGCTAAAAAAATCCCTCCTCATCTCCATTCGAAATGGACGTCCCTCTGTTCTGGGCTGTGCCCTCTAGTCCTAGATTCCCCGCCATAGGAAACATCCTCTCCACATCCACTCTACTGAGGCCTTTCAGCATTCGATAGGTTTCAGTGAGATTCCTCCTCATTCTTCTGAGTTCCAGTGAGTACAGGTCCAGAGCCATCAAACGCTCCTCATATGTTAACTCCTTCATTCCCAGAATTATTGAAAGATCATTGCTAATGCCTCCACAGTCTCAAATATGTTTTGTATCTACTGTGAATACCTGCAAGAAAATGAACTTCAGTGTAGTATATGGTGACATACTGTATGTGTATATTGATAACAAATTTGAACTTTGAATTTATTATCTTGCTTCAAGTCTGCTTTCTATTCTCATTTATTCCTCACAATACAGCTTAATAACATGCTTACTTTCAACACTCACTGCCTTTCCTTATTTAGTTTTTCCTCATCCACTTACTTTCTGTAAGGAAAGCAAATTAGTTTCTTTTTCCCATAATGTGGGATAATTCCAAACCAACCATTTCACAGGACTAATTATAAATCCTCTTCATCTCAGCTAGTTACTGTTCATAGCTCACTATCTGAACCATATAGGCACTTACATATAAACATTAAAAAACAATCAGAGTAAAAGCACAGCATAGAAACAGGCCCTTCAGCCCATCTAGTCTATGCCAAACCATTTAAACTGCCTACTCCCATCGACCTGCACAGAGACCAAGAACTTGAATCAGAATCAGGTTTATTATCACTGGCATGTGACGTGAAATTTGTTAACTTAGCAGCAGCAGTTCAATGCAATACATGATATACAAAAATTAATAAATAAATAAATAAACAAATAAATAAATCAGTTACGGTATATATATTGTATAGGTTAAAAATCATGTAAAAACAGAAATAATATATATGAAAGTAGTGAGGTGGTGTTCAAGGGTTCAATGTTCATTCAGGAATCGGATGGCAGAGGGGAAGAAGCTGTTTCTGAATCGCTGAGTGTGTGCTGTTACAAATGTGCCGCAACTCTGAGGGGCCGAAGGGTACAAAGTCGCCCCCTCCTTTTTGAGAATCGCAAGATCGCTATTAATTCGGGTCTCGGACCCAAGAAATGAGAGAGAGACAGGCAGAATCCATAAGGTTTGGAATGTGTCCTGGCCTCAGCGAAACAAAAACCCCTGATAACGGCCATTGTCTCTTGGAGACGGAATTGTGTATTGAGTACTGTACTATTCATTGAAGCCCCTCAGGGGACGACCAGAGTGGGCTGGTTGAGGGATTGCATCATCCCAACCTGATTGACATCTGAGACCCCGTGAGTAAGGATAAAAGAGGGTCTGGGGAACAACCCCTTTAGATGCACCAGGAGAAACGCTAGAAATCCCGTGACAGCGTTTAATAGCGACAGCCGGTGGGGGCTCGTGTGCGTCCTTCCCTTGCCTGGGATTGGCGGGCTCACCACGGAAGAACGGCTTAGCTAAAGGAGAGGCCACAAGTGAACGGCCACACTAACGAGACTCCGACGGATCAAAATCATAAAAGGAATCGGCAAGTTTTTCTCCAAATCTCTCTCTCTCTCCAACCATTGCAAACCCAGCGGTCCCCAAAGGCTGCAGCCTGCATGAGCTGAGTGAACTTTATATTTCCATCGGACAATACATTATCCCCTAGATAACGATAGAGCTTATTTCTTATTGATTATTATTATACCCGCACTTTTAGATTTAGTATTGACGATGTATATTATCTGTATATTTGCATTGATACTATTTTCGTGTATTTTTACTAATAAATACTGTTAAAAATAGTATCATCAGACTTCAACGGACCTCTCTATCTTTGCTGGTAAGTGACCCAGTTACGGGGTTCATAACAGTGCCTTCAGGCTTCTGTATCTCCTACCTGATGGTAACAGTGAGAAAAGGACATGCCCTGGGTGCTGGAGGTCCTTAATAATGGATGCTGCCTTTCCGAGACACTGTTCCTTGAAGATGTCTTGGGTACTTTGTAGGCGTGTACCCAAGATGGAGCCAACTAAATTTACAAACTTGTAGAATTAATTTCAAATTTCAGAATCAGTTGTATGTTCAGTCCGTATTCTTTTGAACAACTGGGATAAATATTGAAAGATTTAATTGTTTAAGGTATCCTCGACTTAAAGAATATTTCTTTGCTACATTGGAGAGTCTACAAAAGCAAAGACATTTATAATGCAAGTTTAAACATTCCTATTATTTCTGATTAAATCAGTGTTCCAACTTTTATGCTATCTATATTTTTATATGTTTAATGGGATCATCTAAATTGTATATTAAATGGCTGCACTTTTACTAGGACACCAATATTGTGAGAGGCCATCACCTTTTGATGTTGGCCCATATCTCTTAAAGAGCCAATGCATTTTGTCTGCAGAATGATGGAAACTCTCGCAATAGTCATATTGATTTGGAAAATAATAGGGTAGCTTGAAGCTGTGCCTGCTTCAAGATTGCTGGAAGTAGGTGTGGTGACCTTGATGAAGGAGATGGAGAAGAGGAGAGACCTGCTTTGTCAAGCGAATATTAGAAAGTCCTTCAGACACAGGCAGTGAGGACAACGGAGGGGTGGCAGTCAGAATTAGAACCACTTTATTGCCAGCATGTGAAACATACCAGAATTGACTGTGGTTCGATGCCAAGCATAAAACACAAGACAATAGCACAATAGACAACACAACAGCAACCCAGCAACCAACAATATACAAGACAATAGCGCAAACTGCCACGAGCAATCAACAGTTAGTAGAATGGTCATATGCACAAATATCAATAATTAAAATTAAATAAATTTGAATCTATGAACAGACTCTACAATTATCAACAGAATAAGGAGAGCAAGAAAGACTATTTAAAGACATTGAAGAGGAACAGTTAGGGTGTTACACCTGAGTAAGTTTTGCTGAGAAGCTTGATAGCTACAGGAAAGAAGTTTCGGAGATGCCGTGTAGTCCTGGTGGTGATGGACCTTTAGTATCTTACTGATGGCAGTTTGGTGTCTACCGGGGAAGGGGGGGGGGGTAGAATTGCAGAAACCCCAATACAAAGTCTGAAGACAATCAATGTCCAATCAATAAATCACACTCTTAATCACCCTTGAAGAGTTGGTAGAGAGCCAACCTTGTGGAACTACTCTACAGTGCTATTATTTAGGGAGTGCCAGGATTTCAAGCCATATCTCACTAGCTGCACCGTTACCCTGCCCAACGCACCACACCTACTACCAGTCAAGGCACATACCTAACAGTCATAGGTTAAACTCATCATCACGTACACTGCAGGTGCTGTTGTTCTTACACCCACATCCTCGACTGTGCAGACAACCGACCACTACCCAAACACCCTGGATAGCAACCTAAAATAAACACCTCTTTTGTAGCTCAAGCAGCAGCCAACCAGCAGGATCAGACGTGACCCACTCTTGGAGGAAACAATGCTGTCTATCAATGGAACAGCTGCTGCTGACACAGTCACCTGCAGGAGGACTGAAACAACAGAAGCTAGAAGAATAAACATTTTAAATTTGAAGTATGGAAGCAAAAAGAGTGTGTTGCAGTGGAATTGTGGTTAAGTTTTTGGTCTAGTAACTGAAGGCCTGGTCTAGTGATCTAGCAACATGATTCCATGTTCAAACCAATCAATAGCATGATTAAGATTGAAAACTGAAAAGCAAATGATGCTGGAAATCTAAAGTGAAGACAGAAAATGCTTGAGATGCCCAGTAGGTCAGGCAACACCTGCGGAAAAATACCGCTGGCGTTTAGGGCAGCAATGAAGGTCCTCAGTCTCTGGGGGTGTTGAGGGCTTCCTGCCTCATGTCAGTAGCTCAGTTTTCATGCAAGTCCTGGGTGGAGACTCAGGAATACCACCACACTCAGATGTAGAAGGATTCTTCCTTGCTGTTTCCATATCAGTTTTGTTTGACCAGTCAGAGTTGTTGGCCCTGAGCTGAACCCCTGAACCTGGAGGACTGGTGGACCACTCTTAGTCTGGCCTCTACCCTTTGACCTGTTTGGCATGGGTGACCTGACCAGGAGCCAAAGCATAAAGCCCTGACTCCAGCCAACATAGCTCTCCGGGTCATAGAGGCACGCAAGCCGCCTAACCGCGACAAGATTGTGGTCCTCCTGGAGGTCCTGCAGAAAGAGGAAGAGAATTAATATTTTTGGATGAAAGCCTTCCTACAGTCATGAGCAAGAGAGAAAACAATTTGATTTTAATTAACCCCATTAAGATAGAACATAGAACATCACAGCACCCTTCGGTCCATGATGTTGTGCTGACTTTTTAACCTCCTCGAAAATCAAGACCCATCCCTCCTACGTTTCCATTCATTTTTCTATCCATGTGCCTATCTAAGAGTGTCTTAAATGCCTCTGAAATATATGCCTCTACCACCACCCCCGGCAGGGCATTCCAAGCAGCCAGCACTCTCTGTGTAAAAGACTTATTTCCGACATTCCCCCCCCCCACCACCCATACTTTCCTCTAATCACCTTAAAATTATGCCTCATCATTTTTGCCAGTTCTGTCCTGGGGAAAAAGTGTTGGCTATCTACTCGATCTATGCCTTTTATCATCTTATACACCTCAATTGAGTCAGCTCTCATCCTCTCAGCCCCAGAGAGAAAAGCCCAGAAATCTAACTTACGGCTTAACTCCACAGCACCATGGTCTATTCCCTCAGACCTATACCTCCTCCCATCCACTCTGCAACTTAAAACCAGCCTGCTTTCTCCATTTCCCTGTTCTGACCAGTGGTCTTCATGTTGGAGCATTTACTTGGTTTCATCTTTTACGGATGCTGCCTGACCTTCTGAGTCTTTGACTTACTGCTGCATGTTTCAGATTTATTGGCTTATAAAAGCAAATCCAGTGTGCTGGCCAGCGGTGAATTTAGATTGGTTGAGATCAAATTGGATTTTAACTTTATATCCAGATGATTTCACCTGAAGCTGGAGAGATTAAATTCAATTCATCTGGAATAAAAAGTTTGCATCAGTAGTAGTGACGATGAAATTACTGGATTATTGTATAAAAGGGTATCAGTTAGAGTATTGATAATGGCTGGCATTACCTCTCTTTCTCTGATGTATTTCAGATGATATGACTGAAGGGAAAGCAAATGGAATTTTCTATTTCTCTTTCAATACAGTAGTGTAGTGATTAGCACAATGCTTTACATCACCAGCAACCCGGGTTCAATTCCCGCCACTGTCCATAAGGAATGTATACGTTCTCACTGTGATCATGTGGGTTTCTTCCAGGTGCTCCGGTTTCCTCCCACAGTCCAAATACTTACCCGTTGGTAGGTTAATTGGTCATCGTAAATTGGCCGTGATTAGGCTGGGGTTGAATTGTCAGATTGCTGAGTGGTGTTTCTTGAAGAGCCAGAAAGGCCTATTCCGTGCTGTATCTCAGTAAATACTGTAAATAAACAATAGGGAACAGTAACCAGATAACATGTGAGTACCGGAACGGACACAAAAGATTCTGCAGATGTTGGAAGTCTACAACAACACGCACAAAATGCTTGAGGAACTCGGCAGATCAGGCAGCATCTGTGGAGGGGAATAAACAGTCAATGTTTTGGGCCGAGGCACTTCATCAGGATTTACTTTGCTACTCAGGTAGCTGTCACTACATTCAGATATGGCCCAAGGGTGAAGTGAGAGACACTGAAGCAGGTCAATAGTTCACAGACTTTCATGTGAACAGAGTTAGAGGGAAAAGAAAACAGTAAATGCTGGGCCAAACAGGGCCGTTAACTAGAACTCTCAAATGGAAAACAAAGCCAACACTGCGGAATAACTAAATATAAAACAAATACTACTGGTCTTCAGAATCAGTTGACTTGACAGTCCAATTTCTCAGGCAAGGCCGAACGCAAGTAGGCAGCGAAACGTTGCTGTGCTTTGCTCAAGTCTCGACAAGTGCTATGATGAAAAGAATGGAATTCAATACCATCACAATGAAATAATAATTAACTGACACCTGCATATTCACGAGCACAATTGACATTTCTGCTGTGCAGCCAAATCCATGGTTGTGATAGTGGCAGCTGTGTATGTCAGCATCAAGGATGCTGCCAGACTTGCTGAGTAAGAAAGTAAATGGACTGATGGAAGATTGGAAGCTTATTTTCATTTTGTCCTGCACTGGACATTCAGATGTCAAGCATATGCAGTTAGAGTGGATTATAGTGGCTTCCAATGTACAAATATTCACCATCTTGACTGAGCATTCACCTGGTGGACTTGTTCATCCAACACGAATTGAGTCCCTTGGATGTTACCCCATTGAAATTGATAGAATGCAGATCTGGTGGGTCAGAAGGAACCCGGTAATACTGTTAGACATTCACCAAGGTGGCGAAGGCAATGATTCAAGTTCAAGCAATACACACAAAATGCTGGGGGAACTCAGCAGGCGAGGCAGCAACTATGGAAAGGAGTACAGTGAGCATTTTGGGCTGAAACCCTTTGGCAGGACTGATGAAGGGTTTCGGCCTGAAATGTCATCACTAGGCCTTTCAATATTTGATAGGGTTCAATGAAATCCCCCTCATTCTTCCAAACTCCAGCAAGTACAGGCCCAGAGCCATCAAACGCTCCTCTAAGAGACAGTGGGTGAAGCTTGTAATATCTGAGCAATAAGTAGTATTGGCTGCTAGCTGTAGTCACCTCCACAAATGTGGATACTTCTATTTGCAGCAGGAAGCAATTTTTATTTTTATTTTATTGGGATACAGCATGGAGTGGGCCTTTCTGGACCTTCAAGCCATGCCACCCACCAATCCCCCCCCCCCCCCCGATTTAGTCCTAGCCTAATCACAGACAATTTACAATGACCAATTATCCTACCAGCTGATATGCCTTTGGACTGTGGGAGGAAACCGGAGCACCCAGAAAAAAATACACACATTCCATGGGGAACATACAGACTCCTTACAGACAGCGGCAGGAATTGAATTGGGGCCGATGGTACTGTAAAGTGTTGTGCTAACCACTACACTACTGTGCCCCCAGTAAATCTGAGAAAGCTGCATACCCCCGCAGCCTTTACAGCGGGTTCTCCTATGAGCTGGGTTTATTAATTCCTCTGTGATCCAAAGAAAAACTTCGAACAATTTAGAAGGGAGCATCTGACCACAATGAAAGAATCTATCCTTTTCAGAACATAAACCTCTTTATCAAAATATGTGCTTCCTCACAAAGAACTTTAAAACCTCGCAGTGTTGCAACAACACTGAAGTTTTCTTCTTGTTTCTCTTTGTTGAAGAAGATATCAAATTCATGAAGCGACCATGATTTCTCATTACTAATGATGGAAGAGTGTGCAGAATTATCAGCAGCCATTAGCTTCACTGGATCTGCTCTTCTAGAGGTGACTATGACTAGTAGCTAATGCTTTTGCTCACATATTGCAAATTTCTCCCATTGTTTCTACGACGAGACCTCCTGCCTGTCTCGTGGAGCAGCATGGTAGCATAATGGCTAATGCAACACTTTACCGGTCAGGTGACCTGAGTTCAATTCCCAACACTGCATGTAAGAAGTTAGTGTGTTCTCCCCATGACTGCATGGGTTTCCTCCCTCAGTAAAACAGATGTACTGGTTGGTAGGTTAATTGGTCATTATAAATTGTCCTGTGATTAGGCTCGGATTAAATCCGGCGATTGCTGGGCAGCACAGCTTGAAAGGTTGGAAGGGCCTATTCCACACTGTATCTCAATAAATAAATAGAATGATAGATGGTTCTATTGCACTACTCACAGGAAAATGAGAAGCTCTCCGGAAGTCCTTCTCAATACTCCTTTCTCCAGCAATGTTACCAAAGAGGATCAATCACTTGATGAAGCCTGGGTTGTTGGAAAATAAGCCACTGTGCTGGTCTGACACAGTAACAACAAATTCACATCAAACATAATCCACTGACTGCACACTGCTTTGGGGAGATAAATATAGTGCTTGTTGTTTTCTTTTCCCTCTTCTTACTCTTTCACTTTATTTTCCAAAACTTGCTGTTCGGCATTAAGGTTGGAGGCAAAAAACATTGTTAGAAATGGTTTGGACTACAGACTCAAGAGGTACTACGAATATTGGAAATTTAGAGCAATACACACAATGTGCTGGAGGAGCTCAGCAGGTCAGGCAGCATCTGTGGATGGGAATAAGCAGTTGGAATTTCAGCCCGAGGACCTTCATTGGACCAAACTGACTAGTTTCTTATTTTATTGGTAGTGTTTTTAGACTTCTCGCTGGTTATTTTTAAAGGCATCAGTAATTTTAATTTGCCTTTTTACAAATGGATGATATCTCCCTATGATTTATTGCTGATCTAGGTATAAAATAATTTACCTATTCAACCTGAGCTTAAGTTGTATGTAGAAAAATAGTTCAGCCAAAGTTTGACACCAAATATTTGCCGAGATGAAAGATACATTACATACTTGATGAAGTCTTAGATTATATTTGTGCAGTGACACATAGGTATTACATTTGTTATTTCAAGCACATTTTGACATTATTTGGTGATATGCTGGGTTAAAAATTTCATACTCACATCATATTTGTATTTCGGTTCGCTCAGTTTTTCCAAGGCCTGGGCCAAGCATCACCTTGCCACAGGTGGTTGTGTGATTGGGAAATGAGTGTTGGATGCAGGTTCAATTGTAACACTTTAGAGACGTTTGGGTGAGTACATGGATGAGAACTTAATTCAATTTATTTGTTGAGTTATACTCAGAATAGATTCTTCCGGCCCTTTGACCCACGCCAGACAGCAACTCCCTAGCCTAATCGCTGGACAATTTACAATGACCGGTACGCCTTTGGACTGTGGGAGGAAACCGGAGCACCCGGAGGAAACCCACGTAGTCATGGAGAGAACGTACAAACTCCTCACAGACAGCAGCGGAAAACTGAATCAGATCGCTGGTACAATAAAGTGTAGTGCCAACCACTCTTGGAGGGATATGGTCTGGCTCCAGTTAGATAGGACTAGCCAGAATATTGGGTCATCATATTTTTGTGTTATAGTACTCCATGAATCTATGATACTGATCTTTGCTCACATTACTGTTGAAGGCTACTGTAGCACAAATGGACACCATAAAAATTCTCCTTATTTCTCCGGTTACTTCTTGTTTGCTTTGTCAATCATCCCACAACCCCCTTGCTATGCCTAATGCCTTCCACCAAGGTTTGGAAGACCTACAAAAAATAAATATATCAACGTGGGGGTACACACCAAATGCTGGAGGAACTCAGCAGGTCAGGCAGCATCTATGGAAAAGAGTAGACAGTCGATGCTCTGGGCTGAGACCCTTCATCAGGGAAAAAGAAGTGTCTCTGCCTAAAACATTGACTGTTTACTCTTTTCCATAGATGCTGTCTGACCTGCTGAGTTCCTCCAGCGTTTTGTGCGTGTTGCTTTGGATTTCCAGTAGATTTTCTCGTGTTTGTGATATCATCATGGGGATGAGGCCACTTGGAGCCCTGATGGTCTGGAATTTAATCTCATTCTGTCAAACATAGATTGGAGATTTATGTTCCTCCACCAGGCTGAGTGGGGTGTATATCTTTTCTGCTGTGAAGCTAATGTTAATGTAGTTGTGACTATTACCTTCTAAATCATCTACACTCCTGTTAATCACTTCACTTTTCCAGATACTAATGCGACCAACACCACACTGAGCTGGTCCCCTCTTTTTGAACACTGGTGCTTTATTCGAGCTGTTATTCCTGTAAGAGCAGAGGAGGTGGTGTGTCAAGGCTCCATTACATACAGGTTGTGCTACTCTCCTGTAAAAGGGAAGCAAAAACTTTACATAATCAAAATTCCTGTCAAACGTTCTGTTCCCCAAGCTGTAGTAACCTACCCGCTTTGGACCTCCCCACTTAACAGGGAGTCGTACTGCTAACGTCAGTCCTAGCAACATTAGCAATCGGCACGGCAGGAAATGTTGCTGATCATAAACTGAGCTGGTTTTGGGTGTGGACTCCTGCTGGCAAAATTCAGCAGCAGATTGGTACACACTAATACAAAATGCCAATCTTCTGAATCTCCTGCGAAGCTACCAACAATAGCCCGGTAACACTTGCTGACTGATTGGGAGAAGGAAGCCCTCAAAATGTTGGCCTCCTTACACTGACTCTGTAAATAGAAATGTTTATGTGAAGCAGAAATTTTTAAAATTATTTTTCCAATTCACTTGCTTGTTAGGAGCATTTACTGAGAGAATCTTCTTTAAATTCTTACTGAACGGAATATGCCTGGACTCTTTCAATGTTGTGTTTTATATTCTGTGTTATTCACTCTTTTTTGTTGCTGTTTGTGCGATTTGATTTTTAAGGTAAGGGGGTGTGGGTGGGGGCTGATCTTTTTCTTTGAACGGAATCCATAGTTTTCTTTGCTTCATTGCTGTCTGGGCAAAGACAAATCTCAGGGTTGTACACTGCATCCATACTTTTGTAATAAATGTATTTTGAATCTTTAAATATATTAATAGAACCAGCACTTTGAAGTTCAGTTCAGACTGATTTCTCGACAGCTGCAATAGTTTACTTTTCTATTAACACAAAAGAACTTGGAGTAATTTTGTTCATTAACACTAAACTAACTATTTCCTCATTCTTTATTAGCCTGATAGAACCAGCCCTCTGAAAGAACGTGCACACTGCTTAGTCAGATTAATTTGGTTTTGGATTTCAAACTGTAATTTGTAGTTCACATCCTTAGAAAGTGAAAGCTTTTGTCTCCAATGTTTACAAATTGCTACCTTAAATCAGGCTGGTTTAATGATAATTTCCTGGCTCCAGGCCTTCTACAAGGCCATGCCTAGAGTCTGCTCTTTCTGTTTATATTGACCTCAGTAGTGATGAAGGCACTTCCTCTGACTTCCACTTGAGTTTATTTATGTTCTTAAATATCTTCCCTCTCTGGACTCGCATGAATGATTTCAGAGACTCACCAGAGGATTTCCTTGCACTTGGGAGATGCACAAGAGGATTTTCTGAGGATACATCCTCTCTCCAGCAACTGAGTAAATCAGAACTTTCTTGTACATGCAGACTACGGTTGTGAGTTTAGGAAAGGTTAGGAAAGTACACAACTTCACAATGTCTGAAGCCAAGCATAAACACAATTATAACTTTAAAAAATTCCATAAGAATATTGTAGCAAAATAGATATTTACCACTGGATTGAATTATTGGAATGCATTTACTGTATATTCAAAGTTCATTTATCATCAAAGCACATATGTCACCATATACAATCCTGAGATTCCGTTTCTTACGGGCATACTCTATAAATCCATAATAAATTTGGTGAAAGACCCCAACTTGGGCATCAACCAATGTGCAAAAGACAACAAACTGTGCAATGCAAAATGAAATAATAATAATAAAAAAACAAATACACAATAAATATTGGAAGCATGAGATGAAGAGTCCTTAAAAGTGAGTCCATAGATTGTGGCAACATTTCAATGATGGGGCAAGTGAAGTTGAGTGTAGCTATCCCCTTTGGTTCAAGAGCCTGATGGTTGAGGGGTAGTACTTGTTCTTGAACCTGATGGTTTGAGTCCAACGGCAGCAGCGTTGCACACAAAGGTACAGCTATGTCCATCTCCCATTAGCTCATTAGGTGTCGGGGCCTTGAGGTTCCAGTAGTTGTTGATACCTTAATTAACACAATCCAGACACAATGAATGAGCTCAAAATCAGATGAAGACTAGAATGTATTCTACATCAAAACTAAGTTGAGTTTCCATGAGCTTTAACACTTGATCAATTAACTTTCCCCAGGTGATCTCTCCTGCAAAATGGTTCTTAACACCACACCCCCTCCAAGTCAAAATAAAAAGCCTGATAAGTTTCCACTGATGATACCATTCCAGAAAATTATCCAAAGTAAGCCTATTGACATTGGCACATGGAAACGATTGGCATTTTTATAATGTTGTATGTACTAGAATATATTTAATTTCCTATGAAATTGACCCATATAGACCATTCAAGCAATATTTCTTTCAAATATTTTACATTGACTGAAGGATTAAATGTTCATATTAAAAATATTTACTCTTTATGGCAAACTGTTTTCAGCTGCATATGTATAACACTACTAGGACACCACTTTCGAATACGACAAAAAAGATTGAATCTATTGAAAAATATAATTATTATGTTGTCCAATTGAGATGATTTTGTAAGATTTTGTGAATGTGACCTCGTAGATGAACTTTGGCTGAAACTTGAATAGTAATCTAAGCAGCCCACGTTCTTGTGCAATGTTTGCCCAATTTCCTGATTGCACACTGAAGTTGAAACCTGGCTCACAGATAAACAATTAACATTTCTTCATCAGGAATTGAAATTTTTGCTTGGGAACTTACTGCAAAGGTATTTGTGAAGAAACGAAAGTGGTTGAGGAGGTTAAAAAAACATATGTTAATAATGCTTTTTCTTCCATTTCATCTTGCACTGTCTTTCAGTCAGAGCATGGCAGATATTTTGGATCAGGGACGATTTATTCCATATGCCCCATTCCCCCAATTTCCTTAATATAGAAAAACTGATTAATCTCTTCTTGAATATACTGTTGGACTGAATATCCAGACTTCTTGGAGAGATTTCCAAACATTCAAAGTACAATTATTTTAATACTACAATTATTATTCTCATTCCATTCTGGAGAATCATAGAAACATAGAAAACCTACGGCACAATTCAGGCCCTTCAGCCCACAAAGTTGTGCTGAACATGTTCCGATCTTAGAAATTACTAGGCTTACCCATAGCCCTCTATTTTTCCAAGTTCCATGTACCTATCCTCTTAAAAGACCCTAATCTGCCTCCACCACCGTTGCCGGCAGCCCATTCCACGCACTCACCGCTCTCTGCGTAGAAAACTTACCCCTGACATCTGCACTGTACCTAATCTCCAGCACCTTAAACCTGTGTGTGGCAACCATTTCAGCCCTGGGAAAAAGCCTCTGACTATCCACACAATCAATGCCTGTCATCATCTTATACACCTCTATGAGGTCACCTCTCATCCTCTGTTGCTCCAAGGAGAAAAGGCCGAGTTCATGCAACCTATTTTCATGAGGTAGGCTCCCTGTGATTGGCTACTTTATTAAATACACTTGTACACCTGCTCATTAATGCAAATATATAATCAGCCAATCATGTGACTGCACCTCAACACCTAAAATCATGCAGATATGGTCAAGAGATTCAGTTGTTATTCAGACAAAACATCAGAATGGGGGGGGGGGGGGGGGAATGTGATCTAGGAGGCTTTGACTGTGCAATGATTGTTGGAGCCAGAAGGGGTAGTTTCAATATCTCAGAACTGCTGATCTCCTGAGATTTTCACACATAACATTCTTGAGAGTTTGCAGAGAATGGTGCAAAAAAAAACAAAATAAAAATTATCCAGCGAGTGGCTGTTCTTTGTGGAAAAAATGTTAATGAGAGAGGTCAGAGGAGAATGACCGGACTGGTTCCAGCTGACAGGAAGGTGACAGTAACTCAAATAACTAGGTGTTACAATAGTGGTGTGCAGAAGATCACATCTGAAAGCACAACATATTGAACCTTGAAGTGGGTGGGCTACAGAAGCAGAAGACCATGAATATACACTCAGTGGCCACTTTATCAGGTGCAGGAGATAGCTAATAAAGTGGTCACTGAGTGTATAATGAATCAGACTTTGATCACACAAGGCTTCCATAGCATAACATGATAAATGTCTGGTAGAATTGTGAGCTCTGTCAATGAGAAATTCATTATAACCAAGTTAATATAGTCGCATCATTTAGCAACAATATGTTACAAGGACTGTCAGAATATTGGATCACCACTCAAGAGCTTTACTTTGTTATTCATACATTGTGCAATCCCATCAGGAAATATACAGTTTACCAGTCTGTTAATAACTATCTAGCGAATAAAACGCAATTCTTGTCTTTCCACTCAGAAAATGAATTGACCTGAAGGAATGCTTCTGGATGTTATTCATTCTCCAAATACAGTAATAGAGTTGACTCACAAATTACTCATGGATTTAGGAGTCCTATCTTTACTTGTAGAAGCAAAAAAAAATTAACTAATACTGCTTCTTGATAACGGATCAGAACCACTGCAGTTTTGAACTTTTATTTTTATTTAATTTAAGGAAGTGTAGTGTATTTAATATTTCAGTAATGTTTGCATAATATTATTTGATGAAGCACTCTCTGTTACTTATGTAATTCATTTTGGGTTCCATGTAAAAGTATGTGAATGGCAGATGTCATTATGCCACCACATCATAAGTACACACCTCAATTAATGTAAAGAAACGAGGCGTACACATTCTCCCAGTCTCCTCATGTTTTCCTTTTGATTAGTTTTATGTTTTGGAGTTATAGAAACATAACAGAAAGATAAAATGAAAACAAAATTAGGAAATATTGGCAATGGACATGAGGACAGAGAGCACCTAGAAAGAGGAAATGTAGAATCATAGAGTCGAAGAGCGTAGAAACAGGCCTGTTGGCTCACGGTGTTGTACCTATTCTATACCGATTCTTTTCACTGGAACCTGTTTATGTTTTCAAGTCTCCATCCAAACCAACCTCTAAACTACTTCTCCACCTTCCACAAATCGGTGCACTTCCAGCATTTTCTGGTGTTTTTATTCTGTCCACACAGAAATTATTTCACAGTAATTAAAAAAGATGTTAAAAAAATTTAAAAGGAACACAAGAGATTCTGAAGGTGTTGGAGCAAAGCACACAAAATGCCGGAGCAACTCATAAGATCAGGCAGCCGCTATAGAGGAGAATAAACTGCCAACATTTCGGGCCGAGACCCTTCATCGAAGAAGAAGAGGATCAAGAAGAAGAAAACAGAATGGTGCAGTTTGGGAGGGAATTCATCTGGACCAGAGCAGGTGAGGAGCTTAGTCTGGAGAAAATGAGGGTATACTACAAAATATTCCCAGGAACTAGTACTTTATACATCAGTGAGTCTGAAACCCCAGGTTTAATCTGTTTTCCAGGTATTATTGTAGACATCATGGCATCTGAGGCCTGGGAAACATGATAACTGGTGTGAGGGAAGGTCTTTCCCATCATTGTACACCAATCCAAATAAATTTCTGCATTACCATTCCAGAGCACTGAGGTTTCTTTCCACTCATCAAGTTCATTTTGCTTCTCGAAGCAATCTAATCAGACCCATCCACCCCCCCCCCCACTTATTTTCCTCTCACTTGTCTAGTCTCGCTACTGCAGGAGTTCACAACCTTTTTTATGCCATGGACCCTTATCACTAACCAAGGGGTCCATGGACCCCATGTTGAGAACCTTTGCACTGGGGGTAATTTATAGGCGCCAATGAACCTCCAATCAGCATGCTTTTAGGATGTGGGAGGAAACCAGCCCACTGTAGGAAACAGATGTGAGCACAAATCGAAGTTCAAAGTAAATTTATTATCAAAGTACATGTATGTCACCATATATAACCCTGAGATTCATTTTCTTGTGGGCATTCACAGTAAATACAAGAAGCACAAAAGAATCAATGGAAGTCCACACCCAACAGGATAGACAAACAACTGATCTGCAGAAGACAACAAACTTTTTCAAAAACAATAATAAACAAGCAACAATTATTGAGAAAATTAGATGGAGTCATTGAAAGTGAGTCCATAGGTTGCGGGAACATTTCAGTGTTGGGGTGAGTGAAGTTATCCCCTCTGGTTCAAAAGCCTAATAGTTGAGGGATAATAACTGTTCCTGAACCTGGTGGTGTGGGTCTTGAGGCTCCTGTATCTCCTCCCTGATGACAGCAGTGAGTAGATGATGAGTAGCCTGGATGATGAGGTCCTTGATGATGTATACTGCTTTCCTGCAACAGCGCTCCACGTAGATATGTTCAATGGTGGTGAGGACTTTACCCATGATGGACTGGGCTGTATCCATTACTTTTTGTAGCATTTTCCATTCAAGGGCATTGGCTCATGGACCTCTGGTTTCCTTCTCCTGAAGTCAATAATCAGCTCATTGGTCTTGCTGACATTGAATGAGAGGTTGTTGTGTCACCACTCAGCCACATTTTCAATCTCCCTCGTACATGCTGATTCTTCACCAGCTTCGATTCGGCCAATGACTGAGGTGTCATCAGCAACTTGAATATGGCTTCAGAGCCGTGCTAAGCCACACAGCCGTAAGTATAAAGTGAGTAGAACAGGGCCTAAGCGCACCGCCTTGTGGTGCACCTATGCTTGTGATAACTCTGCAGGAGATGCTGTTACCAATCTGAACTGACTGTGATCTACAAGTGAAGAAATCTAAGATCCAGATGCACAAGGAGGTTTTGAGGCCTAGGATCTTGTGGTGAACTACATATACCTGTCTGGACACGCCCCCCTGCTGACTGCTCCTGTGGCTCCTCCCACAGACCGTGGCTCCTCCCACGGACCCCAGTATAAAGGCGATAGGAGGCACAGCCCCGGCCTCAGTCTCCAGGATGTTGTGTGGAGGTCACTTGCTGCTTGTTCTTTCTTCCAGCCAATAAAAGCCTATATCTCGCCTCACGTCTCCGAGAGTTATTGATGGTGCATCAGACCTGAAGATTAGTTTCGAGGAGATGATGGCATTGAATCCTGAGCTGTAATCAATGAAGAGCATCCTGATGTATACACCTTCTCTGTCAAGATGGTACATGTTCAAATAGAACGTGTAAACTCCACTCAGACAACGCTGGAGGTCAGGATAAAGTTGGGTGATGAGAGCCATAGGGAAGCAGCAGTAGCTTTTGCACTGATGAGCCTTTCTACGGGGTCAGTGCTCTCCCAGTAAATATGGAGACGGGAATCCTTCTTCCACCACTGTAACGACAGAAATCACATCAATATGGGCTAGTGGTCTGTTTGAGAATATTTCCATACAGCCAGGCAGCGACAAAGAAGGCAAGACAGCAGCTTTATTTCATTCAGATTTTAAGGAGGTTTGTTATGTCATCAAACAGATGTCCTGTGGAAAGTATTCTAACAGGCAGCATCACCATCTGGTATGGACATTGCGGAGGTGGGGCTACTGTACCAGATCAAAGTAAGCTGCAGAAAGTTGTAAGCTTAGTCAGCTCCATCATGAGCACTAGCACCAAAGAAACCTTCAAGGAATATCCCTGAGATAGTCAGCATTCATCATTAAGGACCCCCATAATGATGTTAACACAACGTAAAAGCCAGGATCAACGGTTCAGCTTCTTCCACCAGGCCATCAGACTGATTAATTCACCCGATACAATTGCATTTCTATGCTATATATTGACTGTTCTGTTGTACATACTATTTATTACAAATTACTATAAATTACACTTTAACATAAAAGATTTTTGCTCCTCGTACATGAAGGATGTAAGAAATAAAGTCAATTCAATTCATCACAGAGGACATGACCTCTTCCCATTGCTACCATCAGGAATGAGGTACAGAAGCCTGATGGTACACACTCAACGATTCAGAAACAGTTTCTTCCCCTCTGTCATCCAATTTCTGAATAGGCATTGAACCCATGAACACTAACTCACTACTTTATTATTATTTTTTGCACTACTTATTTAATTTAATTAATTTATATATATATACTTACTGTAATTAACATATTTTCTCTATGTATTGCAATGTACTGCTGCTGAAAAGACAATAAATTTTACGACATATGCCAGTGATATTAAACCTGATTCTGATTCTGATCTGGAAGCTAAGCCAATCGATCAGTCTGGGCTGGGACAATATCAAGGTAGCTGTAGATGATATATCAAGGTAGCTGTAGATGATATATCAAGATGTATAAAGGTGTAAACTATTTTCTTTATACAGCTTTATCAAGATGTAGCTATGAAAACTCTAGTGTATGTGGGCAAATGCTTTAATTCCAATACAAAGTTCTGGACAATTCTCCAAGTAATTCCACAGTTCCTAAACCGTAACAGAACTGCCAGTTACACAGCCGAAAAGCACTTGCACCAATTGATTCTTATGAATTGGTTGCTAATTTTGCATCAATTGGTAGTCTGAATGAGAGTGATCACTGATGTAGTGAGTCACAGAATGTCATAGAAAAGCAGGGGCTACGATTGAAAGGTGATGGATGAGTCACAGTGTGAGGGCAGAACAGGAAGAATTTGGAACTATTGAACTCAAAATGGATCAATCTAACAGTTATCATAGATAATGTTTCCTGGTCATAAGCTGAACAACTACATTAACTCTGTCCCTTTGGCAGAAATGACTAAGACCAGAAATTTAAGGTGAGGAGCAAGAGGTTTAGAGGGAGTCCATGGAAGAATATTTTCACTCAATAGGTGGTTGTCATCTGTAAGACAGGTACTCTCACAACATAATGGTGCCTAACGGCGACTCCTTTGCTTGCATCTTCAGAAACAGCTCTATTTCCATCTTTAATATCTCTATTTTTCCCTCTCAGGGTTCTTTTGAAGACCTTGACCTGGAGTTACACACTGACTACGGTTCTTTGCGGGAATGGGACCCACTCTTGGGGTTCCATAACTGGCCGATGTTCGGCATGCCTCTCTTTGTTGTTGGGTCAGTATCTTGAAGCTCTCAAGCAAACTTAACAGTGGGTCAACCTTTACCATACGAGGGGTGATTGATACGTTCATGGCCTAAGGTAGAAGGAGTCAATTTTAGAAAACCTAGCACATTTATTTTTCAACATAGTCCCCTCCTACATTTACACATTTAGTCCAGCGGTCGTGGAGCATACGGATCCTTCTTTGTGGAAGTCGGTGTCTTGGACTTCCAGAAGTGGATCACAGCATGGGATGATTGATAAGTTTGTGGCCTAAGGTAGAAGGAGATGCGTTATTAACTTCAAACTTCCTGCATTTTCACTCAGAGTTGAACTACACGTGCCTGTAATGAGAGCTCTATAACTCACCTCCTTTTACCTTAGGCCACAAACTTATCAATCACCCCTGCTGTGGACCACTTCTACAAAGAAGGGATCCGTATGCTCCACGACCGCTGGACTAAGTGTGTAAATGTAGGAGGGGACTATGTTGAAAAATAAATGTGCTAGGTTTTCTAAAATTGACTCCTTCTACCTTAGGCCACAAACGTATCAATCGCCCCTCGTATGGTAAAGGTTGACCCACTATTGAGTTTGCTTGAGAGCTTCAAGATACTGACCCAACAACAAAGAGAGAGATATGACCATGTCATTATTTTACATCAGCATAGACCATAAGACATAGGAACAGAATCAGGCTATTTGGCCTATCGTGTCTACTCCACCATTCTGTCATGGCTGATATATTATCCCAATCAATCCCATTCTTCTGCCTTTTCCCAGTAACAATATTCCCTCTAAGGTATGCATGTGTGTGCACCCACGCAGCTTTAGTTACTACCACACAAAGAAATTTAAACTGCGCACAAAGGGTTGTCACCCTCTACCCCTTTGGCATGTTAAGTATATTTCACAATCGTACACTATTTCCTTTTTCGGTTTCTGATGTGGACGGTGTTGACAACATGGAGCTTGCAATGATTTGTCTGCAGATTTTAGAACTGTCTTATTTATACTGTTTTTATTGAAGAATTTATTCAGTGCGCACATGTTGTCATTGGGCAAAAAATTGCACAGCGTAAGATTTTTGCGCTTACTGGTCTTTACAAATTAGAGAGAATATTGCCCAGTAACCTTTGACAACCTGAATAATCAGGAATCTATCAACCTACACTTTAAATATACTCAGTGACATGGCCTCCACAGCCACTTGTGGCAATGAATTCCACAGATTCACTAGCTCCTGGCTTAAGCAATTCCTCCTCATCTCCATTCTAAATGGACATCCCACTATATTCTGAGGCTGTGCCCTCTGGTCCTAGATGCTCCCACTAAAGGAAGCATCCTGACCATGTTTTCTTTATCCAGGCCTTTCAATATTCAATACGTTTCAATGAGATCGCCCCTCATTCATTTAAACAGATCCAAAGCCATGAAACACTCCTCATATGTTAACCCTTTCATTCCAAGAATAATTTTCATGAACCTCCTCTGGACCCTCTCCAATACCAGCACATTTTTTTTTCTCTCAGATAAGGAGCCCAAAGCTGCTCACAATACTCCGTGTGGTCTGAACAATGCCTTATAAAGCCTCAGTAACAAGGACTCCCAAGACTCTTTGCACCTCTGATTTCTGATTTTTTTCCCATTCAGAAAATAGTCTACACCTTTATCCCTTCTACCAAAGTTCAAGACCATACACTTCCCTACACTATATATCTATCTGCCACTTCTTTGTCCATTCTCCCAACTAGTCTAAGTACTTCTGCAGACCCTCTGCTCTTCCACCTCTCTTTGTATCGTCTGCAAAACTGGCCACAAAGCCATCATTTCCATCATCCAAATCATTGACATATAACCTGAAAAGAAGCAGTCCCAATACCACCCCCTGCAGAACACCACGTCACTGACAGCCAACCATAAAAGGCTCTATTTATTCTCACTCTTTGCCTCCTGCCAGTCAGCCAGTCTTCTATTCATGCTGGTATAATTTCTGTAGTGCCATGGGCTCTTATCCTGTTAAGCAACCTCATGTGTGACACCTGTCAAAAGCCTTCTGAAAATCCAAGTAATTAGCACTGTCTGAATCTCCTTTGTCTATCCTGTCTGTTATTTCATCAAAGAATTCCAACAGATCTGTCAGGCAAGATGTTCCCTTAAGGAAACCATTCTGACTTTGGCCTATTTAAACATGTGCCTCCAAGTACCTCAAAACCTCGTCTGTAATAGTAAACTCCAACTTCTTCCCAACCACTGAAGTCAGGGTATAATTTCCTTTATTCTGTCACTTTCTCTTCTTAAGGAGTGGAGTGACATTTGCAATTTTCCAGTCCTCTGGAACCATTCCAGAATTTCTGATTCTTGAAAGATTATTACTAATGCCTCCACAATCTCTTCAGCTACCTCTTTCAGAACCCTGGGGTGCAGTCCATCTGGTCTAATTGACTCATCTATCTTCAAATGTTTCAGTTTCCCAATCACTTTCTCCTTAGTAATAGCAACTACACTCACTTCTGCCCCGACACTCTTGAATTTCTGGCATACTGCTAGTGTCTTTCACAGTGAAGACTGATGTAAGATACTTACTAAGTTTCTCTGCCCTTTCTTTGTCTTCCATTACAACCTTGACAGTGCTGTTTTCCAGTTATCTGATATCCACCCTCACCTCTCTTTTACTCCTTATATATCTGAAAAATCTTTTAGTTCTCCCTTTGAAGTTATTGGCTAGTTTACCTTCATCTGTTCTCTCCTTATTGCTTTTTTAGTTACCTTTGCTGGATTTTCAAAGCTTCCCCATTCTATAACTTACCACCAATTTTGTTATATTATATGCCTTCTCTTCTGTTTTTAATGCTGTTTTTGACTTCCCTTGTCAGCCAGGGTTGCCTCATCCTCCTTTTAGAATACTTCCTCATCTGTGGGATGTATTTATCCTGCACCTCCAGAATTGTCCACAGAAACTCCAGCCATTGCTGTTCTTCTGTCGTCCTTGCTACAGTCCATTTCCAATCAACTTTTGCCAGCTCCTCTCTCGTGCCTCTATAATTCCCCTTACTCCTCTATAATACTGATAAATATAATTTTAGCTTCTCCTTTTCAAATTGCAGGGTGAAGTTTATCATATTATGATCATTGTCTCCTAAGGATTCCTTTACCTTAAGCTCCCTAATCAAATCTGGTTTGTTAACCAACATCCAGTCCAGAATTGCCTTCCCCCGAGTGGACTCAACCACAAACTGCTCTAAAAAAAAAATCTCGTAGGTATTCCACAAATTCCTATTCTTGGGATCCAGCACCAATCTGATTTTCCCAATCAACCTGCATATTTAAATCCCCCATAACAATTGTAATACTGCCCTTTTCACATGTATTTTCTATTTCCAGTTGTAATTTGTAGCCCACATCCTGGATCCTATTCGGAGACTCTTTTGACACTTGCTGCTTCTTAACTCTACCCACAAGGATTCTACAATTTCCGATCATATGTTCAGATTCAGATTCAGATTCAGTTTATTGTCATTTAGAAACCACAAATGCAGTGCAGTTAAAAAATGAGACAACATTCCCCCAGAATGATATGTTGCTTTTTTTCTAAGGATTTGATTTCAATTTTACCAGAAGAGACATCCAACCTCCTCTGTCTACCTACCTGCCTTTTTGATACAACGTGTATCCTTAGATGTTGCTCCCAACTATGATTTTCTTTCAGCTATGATTCAGTGATGCCCACTAAGCCATATTTGCCGATCTAACTGCGCTACCTGATGACCTACCTTATTCTGAATACTGCGTGCATTTAAATATTACACCTTCAGTCCTGTATTCATCACCCTTTTCAATTTTGACCCCATGTTACTCTTCATTTCATCCTACTAACTACAATTTTGCCCCATCATCTGCCTGCACTTCCTCACTGTCTCACTTCACAATGCATCTAATTGTATACCAACTGTAACTATCATTCTGGTTCCCATCTGCGTGCCAAATTAGTTTACACCCTCCCCAGCAGCACTACCTCCCCCTTGGGGTCAGGTATAACTCATCCTTGTTGTACAGGTCTGATGCACCATCAATAACTCTCTGAGACGTGAGGCGAGATATTGGCTTTTATTGACTGGAAGAAAGAACAAGCAGTAATTGACCACCATACTACATCCTGGAGACTGAGAGGCCGGGCTCAGTCCCCAATCGCCTTTATACCGGGCTCTGTGGGAGGAGCCACAGTCAGTGGGAGGAGCCACAAGAGCAGTCAGTGGGGGGGGGGGGCGTGTCCAGACAGGTATATGTAGTTCACCACAAGGTCAAATCCCAATGATCCAGAAACCTGAAACGCTGACCCTTGCAGCAGTTCCTCAGCCACACATTCATCCTATTGTTATCCTCTCTAGCCAGAATGTGGCCTCATCACGATAGTAGAGGAGGCCATGAAATGACATGTTGGAATTGCAGTGTCCAGATGTGCAAAGCTGATAGAGACCTATCCACACAGACTCAAGGCTGTAATTGCCGCCAAAGGTGGATCTACTAAATACTGACTTGAAGGCGGTTAATATTTAAGCAATCAGTGATTTTGTGTTTAATAATCCTATAGGATATCCTATAGGAATAACGGGAAGTAAAATGAAATGGATGGCTACCGGGTGATCCCACTTTTTCTGGTGCTCGGCGAGGCGGTCTCCAATCTATGTTGGCTGTCACCGACATACAGTGCCTATAAAAGCATCCTGGTTGGAAGTCATCATGTTTTATTGTTTTACAATATTACATCACAATGGGTTTAATTTGGCTTTTTTAACACTGCTAACAGAAAAGACTCCTTTATGTCAAAGAGAAAACAAATTTCTACACATTGGTGTAAATTTATTATAATTATTAAACACAAAATCATTGATTGCTTAAATATTAACCGCCTTCAAGTCAGTATTTACTAGATCCACCTTTGGCGGCAATTACAGCCTTGAGTCTGTGTCGATAGGTCTCTATCAGCTTTGCACATCTGGACACTGCAATTTTTCCCCATTCTTCTTTACAAAACTGCTCAAACTCTGTCAGATTTCATGGGGATTGTGAATGAACAGCTTTTTTCAAGTCCAGCCACAAGTTTTCAATTGGATTGAGGTCTGTACTCTGACTTGGCCAATCCAGGACATTGACTTTGTTGTTTTTAAGTCATTCCTGTGTAGCTTTGGCTTTATGCTTGTGGTCGTTGTCTTGCTGGAAAACAAATCCTCTCCCAAGTCACAGTTTTCTTGCAGACTCCATCAGTTTTCCCTGCAGGATCTTCCTTTTTTTTTGCTGGATTCATTGTACCCTCTCCCTTCACAAGCCTTCCTGGACTTGCTGCATCCCCACAGCATGATGCAGCCACCACCATGCTTCACAGTAGGGATGGTGTGTTTTTGATGATGTGTGATGTTTGGCTTATGCTGAACATAGAGTTTAGCCTGAGGGCCAAAAAGCTCAATTTTGGTTTCATCAGACCATAGAACCTTTTTCCAACTGACTTGAGAGTTTCCCACATGCTTTCTGACAAACTGTAGCTGAGACTTCATGTGAGTTTTTTTCCATGGTGGCTTTCTCTTTGCCACTCTCCCATAGAGCTGAGGCTGGTGAAGCTCCTGAGTAACAGTTGTTGTATGCACAGTCTCTCCCATCTCAGCCACTGAAGCCTGTGACTCCTCCAGAGTTGTCATAGGTCTCTTTGTGGCCTCCCACTCGCTCATCCCCTTCTTGCACAGTCACTCAGTTTTTAAGGATGGTCTGCTCTAGGCAAATTTACAGCTGTGCCATATTCTTTCCATTTCTTGATGATTGACTTAACTGTATCTAAGGGATATTCAGTGACTTGGAAATTTTCTTGTATCACTCTCCTGTCTTGTGCTTTTCAATAACCTTTTTGCGGAGTTGCTTGGAGTGTTCTTTTGTCTTCATGGTGTAGTTTTTGCCAGGATACTGACTCACCAGCATTTGGACCTTCCAGATACAGGTGTATTTTTACTATAACCAATTGAAACACCTCGACTGCACATGGTGATCTCTATTGAACTAATTTTGTGTTCTCTAAAACTAAATGGCTGTGCCAGGGATGATTTAGTATCTCATATTAAAGGAGGTGAATACTTATGCAATCAATTATTTTGTGTTTTATATTTGTAATTCATTTAGATCACTTTGTAGCGATTTGTTTTCACTTTGACATGAAAGTGTCTGTTTCTGTTGATCAGTGTCAAAAAAACCCAAATTAAATCCACTGTGATTCAATGTTATAAAACAATTAAACATGAAAACTTCCAAGGGGGGGGGGGGGGCGGGGTGAATACTTTTTACAGGCACTGTATGGGAGTCCATATCAGGGAGCACTGGATACAGTAGAAGACCCCATCAGACTCACAGGTGAAATGTTGCCTCACCTGGAAGGACTGTTTGGGGTCCTGAATTGTAGTGAGGGAGGAGGTATAGAGCAGGTATGCCACTTGTCCACCAGAAAAAGCAGGATCTCCCCATGGCCTCCCATTCCCATTCCCATTTCGGCATGTCAGTTCATGGCCTCCTCTACTCCTGTAATGAGGCCACACTCAAGTTGGAGGAGCAACACCTTATATTCTGTCTGGGTAGCCTCCAACCTGATGGCATGAACATGTATTTCTCAAACTTCTGGGAATTTCCCCCCCTTTACCCTTCCAATTCCCGATTCCCTCTATCACCTCATTCAGCCAGAGACTCATTTCACTGAGATGCAACACTGAGCGTCATAGGAAGTCATTCCTGCCCGTGGCCATCAAACTTTACAACTCCTCCCTCGGACTGTCAGACACCCTGAGCCAATAGGCTGGTCCTGGGCTTATTTCCACTTGGCATAATTTACCTATTATTATTTAATTATTTATGGTTTTATATTGCTATATTTCTGCACTATTCTTGGTTGGTGTGGCTGTAACAAAACCCAATTTCCCTCAGGATCAATATAGTATGTGTCTGTCTGTCTGCCTCCTTACCTGCCCATCACCTCCTTCTGGTGCTCCTCCCCTTTTTCATTCTTCTATGGACTTCTGTGTTGGCGCGTGGCCTAGTGGGCAAGGCATCAGACTAGTAACCTGAAGGTCACTGGTTCGAGCCTCAGCTGAAGCAGCGTGTTTGTGTCCTTGAGCAAGGCACTTAACAACACATTGCTCTGCGACATCACCGGTGCCAAGCTGCATGGGTCCTAGTGCCCTTCCCTTGGACAACATCGGTGGCATGGAGAGGGGAAGGCCTGCAGCTTGGGCAACTGCCGGTCTCCCATACAACCCTGCCCAGGCCTGCACCCTGGAAACTCCAGGCGCAGATCCATGGTCTCTCGAGACCAACGGATGCCACCACCATGGTCTTCTACACTATCCAATCAGTTTTCCCCTTCTCAAGCAATCTATTTCACCTATCAGCTCACCAGCTCTTTAATCCACCCCTCTCCCTCGCCTGGTTTCACCTATCACCTACCTCCTTGTACCCCTTTCTCCCATCTCCCCACCTGCTTGCTCTAACCTCTCATCTTTTTTTTCCAGTCCTGATGAAGGGTCTCTGCCCAAAACGTCGACTGTTTATTCTTTTTCATTGATGCTGTCTGGCCTGCTGAGTTCCTCCAGCATTTTGTGTGTGTTGCTTGGATCTCCCACATCTGCAGATTTTCTCATATTTGAACTTGAAATTGCTCATTTTTTTCCATTTCTGATACATCCATGAGGATCCCAAATGACAGATATCACATGGTATTATTCTGTCTTTGGTTATTCCAATGTTATAATACTAAAACCTAATTTATTATACAAGATAATTACGGTCACAAATAAATGCTACCACAAAGTGCTCTGAACTGATTTTCATCAGCTATTTCTTTGTTCTACTAGTTGTCAAGTGGCATTTTCATTAAATGTTTATCTAAAAGGTGTAAATAACTTTGAAAAAGTACAGAGAAAATTTACAAGGATGTTATAAGAAAAGCTTGAATTGGTTAGGATTTTATTCCTTAGAAAGTAGAAGATTGTGAGGAAATTTGATAGAGGTATGCAAAATTATGTGAGGTATAGATAGGGTAAATACAAACAGGGTTTTTCCACTGAGATTGGGTGGGACTACAACCAGAGGTTATGAGTTAAGGGTGAAAGGTGAAAAGTTTAAGGGGAACATGAGGGGAAACTTCTTCACTCAGAGGGTCGTGAAAATGTGGAACGAGATATCAGCGCAAGGGGGGCATGTCAGCTCAGTTTCAAAGTTTAAGCGAACTTTGGATAGGTACATGGACGGTAGGGATATGGAGGTGCAGGTCGAGGGGAGTAGGCATTTTAAGTGGTTTTGGCATGGACTTGATGGGCTGAAGGGCCTGTTTCTGCTCTGTGCTTGATCCCCCTGTCCTTCCTAGACCAGGAAGCTACTGGTGAAGGTGTAGACGCTCGACCCTTCACAAGTCGCCGCTCGTTTAGACAGGGCCATGGGAATTTACTTGATTTTCAGCGGAGCGGTGTCTCTTGAATGTTTTCAGTCGCAATTAAGTCCTCGATGTGCCTCAGTTGAAAAGGGTAAACACGGCCATCCCGAGATCAGTCATTAAGAACATCAACAGCTCGCACACGTATAACGAGTGGTCACATCCTGCGCTCATCCCTGCCCCCCTCCCCCCCCAGTGTGAGTTGCGGTCCCACCATTAATTTACCTTAAAACATCTGAAGAACTGAGGGGATCCGGGCGGAACCCGGCTTGCTATGGAAACTATCACCGACAAGCACTAAGTGACATCGCCCTGCTTGACAGGCACGGAACAGCCAGCTGTTAGGTACAAATGACACATCCTTTGTGCTATTTTAACAAACCAACACTTTTCACGGCTCAGCGTCCAGATGGTGTTAGGGGAGAAATCAGAAGCAGTCCTCAGATTATACTACCGAAAGCTGCTTCCACTAAATCACCTTTGCCGCTTTGCATTTAGGCTCTTCAGAATTCCCATGCTCCCGCGCCACCAATCCGGGTGAGCTTTACACTTTCCCAGGGAGATAAGCGGGTTTTGCTAATTAATCGCAGCTTGCAAGAAGCGGAAATCCGCATTAAAGTTTTAACAGCCATTAGCAAGTGCAGAAATTAAGTCTAGACAGCTTTATGGCACTATTTCTGATAAAAAGGACTCCAAGCTTTGTAGCTGGAGATTTAATAGTTCACTAATGGCATTAAATACCTTTCCCAGGTCAGTGCATTCATTGCTTTCGCCTTTTCTCACACTTCATTGCGGCAGAAGCCAACACAACTCGGTGTCCTTGTTTTAACCTTAATGACATGTGCAGATCTGTACCTGGCAAATCTCTCCTCTACTCAAAAGACCATTAAATGCACTCACACGAGACTCTTTCTAAAGCAATGTTCCCCATTTTTTACAGTGTGGAATACTGTCCTATGGCTGTCTTAGTTGGATGGGCGCTCGCCCCCCGTAGTATCCAGAACAAGGAGCAATGCCCCCAAAAGACGGCATCCATCATTACGGATCCCCATCACCCAGGAATGCCCTCTTCTCGTTGCCACCGTACAGGAACCTGAAGGCACCCACTCAGTGACTCAGGAACAGTTTGTTCTCTGCCATCCGATTTCTGAAAGGACATTGAATCTATGAACACTACCTCACGACTTTTTAAATTTATTTTTCTTATACTGCTTCTTTAATTTAACATTATAATATATTTATACTTAATGCAATTCAGTTTTTTCCCCTCTATTACTATGTATTGCATTTTACCGGTGCCCCAAAGACGACAAATTTCACGACTTATGCCGGTGATATGAGAGCCGATTCTGATTCTGAATTCTGCTTTGGGGGTAGCGAAGGCATTAACGATACGGAGGCGGGTGCATCATATGTCATCTGAACTCACATCCAGCACTTGCTGTATCAGACATTACCGAATAAAATTATAATGAAAATTCCTCTGGTCGTTCATTAAACTTTAACCTGAGCTTAATGAGGTAAAACTCCTCAAGAGTTCCAGCTATTCAGCTGTCGAGTTTCTGTACATAATTTGTCATTAACACGTCTCAGTGGCCATTTTCTTGGCTCCATTATATATTGACAGAGTTAAGTCTTGGTCTCGGATGATTAGGAATGCTGATCAAATATGCCGTCTCAAACGCGAGAAAATCCGCGGATGCTGGAAATTCACAGCAACACGCACAAGATGCCGGAGGAACTCAGCAGGTCAGCGCCTGCGGAGAAGGGAAAACAGCCGACGTTTCAGGATAAGAGCATTCATTAGGAATGGAAAGGAAGAAGAGAAGTCAGAGTAGGAAAGTGGGGGAGGGGAGGACGAAGTGCAAGGTGGTAGGTGTAACCGGGAGAGAGGGAGGGGGTGAAGTAAAGAGCCGGGAGGTTGATTGGTGAAAGAGATAAAGGACTGGAGATGGGGGCAATCTGGTAGGAGATGGAAGAAAGGCAAGGGGGATGAGCACATGAAGGAGGTGATGGGTAGGTATGGAGATAAGGTGAGAGAGGGAAACAGAAATGGGAAATGGTGAAAGAGAGGAGGGGGCAATTACTAAAAGTTCCAGAAATCAATGCTCTTGCTATCAGATTGGACCCTACCCAGATGGAATATAAGGTGTTGCTCCTCCAACCTGAGTGTGGCCTCGTTACGGCAGTAGAGAAGGCCATGGACTGACATGTTGGAATGGGAATGGGAAGTAGAATTGAAATGGGTGGCCACCAGGAGATCCCGTTTTTTCTGGCGGATGGAGCGAAGTTCCTTGGTGAGGCAGTCTCCCAATCTGCGTCGGGTCTCACAGTATTCCATGTCAATGTGGAATCTTTTTATAGCATGCATCTGAACTAAATACAATGCAGAATGGGTTAGTCACCATAGCACATGTAAGTAATTTTGTTCCTTGAAACAGTTTTTATTATCTTTTGGGAAACTTTTCTAATACAGGTTGGGTTAGAGAGCTCTTTGATCTCTTTTTCCATCTGAAGATAACTATTCATTCCTCTTGTGCCGTGATGAAGCCACCCTCAGGGGGAGGAGCAACACTAGAAACACTAGAACACTAGAATACTACAGCACAGTACAGGCCCTTCAGCCCTCGATGTTGTGCCGACCCCTATATTCCTTTAAAAAAGTACTAAACCCACACTACCCTGTAACCCTCTATTTTTCTTTCATCCATGTGCCTGTCCAAGAGACTCTTAAATACCCCTAATGTTTTAGCCTCCACCACCATCCCTGGCAAGTCATTCCAGGCACTCATAACCCTCTGTGTAAAAAACTTACCCCTGATGTCTCCCCTAAACTTCCCTCCCTTAACTTTGTACATATGCCCTCCGGTGTTTGCTATTGGTGCCCTGGGAAACAGGTACTGACTATCCACCCTATCTATGCCTCTCATAATCTTGTAGACCTCTATCAAGTCCCCTCTCATCCTTCTATGCCCCAAAGAGAAAAGTCCCAGCTCTGCTAACCTTGCCTCATAAGACTTCTTTTCTAATCCAGGCAACATCCTGGTAAATCTCCTCTGCATCCTCTCCATAGCTTCCACATCCTTCATTATGTTCTGTTTGGTTACCCTCCAACCTGATGGCATGAATATAAATTTTTCCTGATAAACAAATTCCCCCCCCCCTCTAATCCCCAATCTGATTTTTTACCTCTTCTCACCTGCCTATTACTTCCCCCAGCATTTTGTGTGTGTTGTTTTGGATTTCCAGCATCTGCTGATTTCCTCATGTTTGAAAAAGGATCTGGTGCTTTCCCGGCGTATGTGATGAGTAAACTCTTCTCGAGTTTCTAGCTGGCTGGAAGCCCGAGAAGAGTTTATTCTTTGTGAATATTCCTCCCATTATCACCTTTGCAAGAGCCACTGGGGGAGATCTTATCCTGCAGTTAATTTCAGTGAATCAGATACACTAAGTAGTAATTTGTACAAGAACACAAAACATAGTTATTGGCTTGATAGTATCATGGAATCATATTGCATGGAATCAGGTCCTGTTCTTCATATCCATGTCAACCATTAAGCTCCTACCTAAACTAATCCAATGTGTCAGGCTGTAGTTTTCTAAACCTTGGTAATTCTAGTACTTGTCTAAGTATGTCTTCAGCAGTTTGAGATTATCTTCCCCACCTCCTTCTCAGGCCACGTATTCCAAATGGTAATCACTGCTTTCTCGGATCCCTTCTAACTCTCTTCCTTCTCACCCTAAATCTATACCCTCTGGTTTTAGATGTCTCCGTAATGGGGAATTATTTCTCATTATCTGTCTTATCTATGCTTCTCGTGCTTTTGTGTAACCCCATTATGTCCCTTCAGCCCAATAAAGCCAGACCGAGTTTGTCCATCCGTTCCCACAACCAGCAACTTCCACTTACGTCCTGGTAAATGTCATCTGCACCCTCTCCAGTGCAGTCACAGCCTTCCTATAGGGCAGTGACCAAAATTGCACACTATGCTCCAGACATGGCTGAACCAAGTGTGTATAATTTTGTACATGACCTCTGCCTTCTTAAACTCTATGCCATGGCTAATGAAGGCAAATATCTTGTATGCCCTCTGGTGTTTCCATCTTACAGATCTTTTGATTTGTATATAATTGTACTTTGGCTCAAACCACTCTTGAAACCACCCATTTGTGGTGTACATCCTACTTTTATAAGGCCTCCCAACATATATCCCTCGGAAGTAATTTGTCACCTAATTATAATAAAGATATCAGTTCTCCATCTAATTTACCAGCTGAATACTATCATTCAGCATGCTACGACTACCCCCCCCCCCCCGCCTCGCTATCAGTAACTCCACCAATTTTCATATCATGTGCAAATCTACTGATTGCAGATTTGAACTCTCGGGTTTATGATGTGTTCTAGATCTGGTCACTTGTTTTTGTTACTACTTTTGGGCTATTTTTGAATGGGCGTGACCTGCAGATAATGAACACTGAGTTTGACTGTACTGAAATATGCCTTTTGAATTTTGTGTTTTATATTCTGTATTTCCATTCATTTTTTGCTGCCATTTGCGCAATTTTGTCTTGCACAGGGGAGGGTGGGGTTGATGTTTGATGCTTTCCTTTGGGTGGGTTTGTTTGGCTGCTTTTTGTTTTGTGACTGTCTGCAGGAAAGATGAATCTCAGGGTTGTATACTGCATACATACTATGATAATAAACCTACCTCGAACTTTGAACTTCTACATTCACATTAATGATTATTGTTATGAACCCCGTAACTGGGTCACTTACCAGCAAAGATAGAGAGGTCCGTTGAAGTCTGAGGGTACTATTTTTAAACGTTTTTATTTATAAAGGGGCACAAAAGTAAGGTTAATACAAACATTCAGATAATATACGTCATCAATACTCAATCTAAAGCGCGGGTATAGTAATAATCATCAATTAGAAGTAGCTCTATCGTTTTGTCTAGGGGTAAAAATATTGTCCGATTGAAATATAAAAGTCTCTCAGGTTCATGCAGGCTTTAGCCTTTTGGGGACCGCTGGGTTTCACTTGTTGGAGAGAGAGAGAGATTTTGGTGAGAAAAGAAACTTGCCCAGTCTTCTTGGGACGCAAACCGTTGAATCGGGAACGTGGGTTCCCCGTTGTTAGTTCGAAGTCCTTTTTGGTGTTATCAGCCACCCGTTCCCCAGGCCAGGGGAAGCGGACCACACGTGGCTTCCGAATAGCTTCCCGTTATCACGGGAGCGATGAGCGATGGTGTCTCCTTCTGGTGCGTCGCTAGGGGACTGCCCCCTGCAGCCCCTCTTTTATCTTGACTTGCAGGGTTGTAGATGTCAATCAGGGTGGGGTGATGCAATCCCCAGCCCACATTGCCCGAGGGTGTGCACGTAGCCCAGCCCACGTTGCCCTGAGAGCTGGCACGTAGTATAGGATCGCAATCCACAAAGGTGTCTCCAAGAAACAATGGCCAAATCCATTGCTTTGTCTTTCTGAGGATTCTCTCTCATTTCCTGGGTCCAAGACCTGAATTAATAGCGATCTTGCGATTCTCAAGAAGGAGGGGGCTGGGATCAGAACACCTCCCCTCTTAAAAACGTTTTTACCAGCGGTTAGACGGAGTGGTACAGAGTCTTACAGGATTTTTGAATCTAACATAATACAAAAGCTTTTCTTTTAACTACAGAGCCATACAGTTATACATTTAATTCAGCATCTAAACAGTTAGCGATTACAGTGTCCCTTCCTTTACTAGCTTAACATCCTGTGCCTTACTAAAGTCTTATAGCATCAGACTTCAACTTAATAACCACCTATATTCTTTTTTTTTAACAAATCTAACGAGTTGTGATCCCCGACGGGGAGCCAGGCAGGCTTCCAAGGGGTTTGTCTTTATTATTCACATGCCTTGCTGAAATCCCGTACAACCGGCTGGGCTATTTAAAAATGGCGCCCCCATTAACCGTCGTCTCTTTTCCAGTGAGTTCCTACGGGAGAAACTCGGGTAGTTTGGCGAGGTAAACTCCTGCCCGCCTCGTTCATAGGGGTTATTTTATCAACACTGTGTCCCAAACTTAGACCATCTTCTGAATTTCCACCCCATTCTTTAATTTTACGCAAGTTGCTAGTTTTCTCTTCAGGACCCTTCAGGCTATTAGTTTTGAATTCGAACTCTTTGTTCAAGCAGCATTTCAGATTCTGCCTCGTCACACCCCATTCTGGAATAACAATAGGGTGGGGGGCCCCGGCATCTCCCGGCTTAATCTGTAAGCGATCTGCAGGGTTTAAAATTTCTTCATTCGATTTGGGAACTACCAATTTTCCGGTTCCTTCAATAATCATATTTATCTTCCCATTTTCGAGTTCTGCTTTAAGTTTCACCACACCTTTGAGCTCAGACCCCGGGGAACTTTCACCTTCCCCTAGTACCAAGGTTAACCCTTTCTTCACTGAACCCAGTCTATCTGACCCAAAAGGACGGCCGTCTCGTCCAGCTGAATCAAATACCTCAGACTTTTTCTGAGCTCCATGACTAGGTTCAGGACCACGTGCATCCCCATCTTGGACACACTCAAATGGGACATTGACCTCTTCCAGGCTTTCAATACCCGTACCTTTTTCAAATTCCAAATTCCCTTGCTCCTCCCAGCTACTCTCTGGGCAACTCCCTTCCAGAGTAAACTCAACCCCGCGGGCTGAAACAACCTCATCTGCCATCCCAGCAGACCTCTCCAAGGTAATGGCATCCTTTTCATCTAGGACTGCCCTCATCTCATTATCGGGAACACCTTTAGAACTCTCAACTTCTTCAAACAATTCTGCCAAACCAGACAGATCATCCATGTCCAACTCTGGACCTTTTAACAGCTTTATCTGTTTCTCATCTTTATTTTCTACCTCTAGGACCTTTCTCTTCGCTAAGGGAAGATCTATCTCCTCTCCCTCACCCCCTTTCACTTTACTACTCTTCGTTTTACCACCCTCTAAACCCTCGTGGCACAGGGTCAGTAAAGACATCTCGGCCAAATCAAAACTGGCCAGATTTAAACTGCTATCGGTCTCAGCTGCCGCTCTCGACAGGCTGTGAGTGACCGCGCATGCGGGATAGCCCTTGGACGCTAGGGGCGGGGCCTCAACACGCACCAGTCGGCGGGTCATCGTCATGGCTGACCAAACCTTGCCCCCTGCTAAATCGTTCCCAAGAAGGACATCCACGTCAGTTCTTGGGAATTCTGATGGCACCCCTATTTCAACGGATCCATACACCAGCTCACAATCCATAATGACCTTATGTAAGGACACCATTTCTATCCTTTTATTTATCCCCTTCACCGCTATCATGCCCGTTTTTCGACTACCCTCGAGTACCTTACGGCGGATCAACGATAGCTCAGCCCCTGTATCTCTCCAAATCCGTACGGGAATTGGTGGGTCCCTCTCCCTCAAAGACACGGTTCCGTGTGACAGACAAATCTCATACCCTTCTCGTACTCTGCCTGCCCGGGGCTCTCTTGTCGATTTTCTGATTACCACTGCACACCCGATAGGGACCGCTGCTTTCCCTTTTTCTGGCTCCTTTCTCGGAGCAAAGCACCGAGACGCAACATGCCCGCTCTTCCCACAATTAAAACAGGTCAAGCCCGGAAATCTCTGGCCACCTGGCCTTTCCCCCTCAACCTTACCACTAGCTCCCGGCGGGACCTCTGCCTCAGCCGGCGGACTTTCTCAATCGTTCCCACGGTCTCTCGGGGTACTTTTATTCGAGGGAAACTTTGTCTTGTGGGTTAGGGCATATTCATCTGCGAACCTAGCAAATTCTGAGATGGACTTATTCGGCCTCTCATTCAAATACATCCAGATCTCTTCCGGAATACAACCTTTAAATTCCTCAATCAAAAGTAACTCCCTGAGATGCCCATAATCCTCATCCACCTTTTCCACGGTGCACCAACGGTCCAAGAGCACACCCTTCTCATGGGCTAGCTCGGTATACGTTTGATTCCACCCTTTCCTTAAATTTCTGAAATTTTGTCTATACGCCTCAGGTACCAATTCGTAAATCCGGAGAATGGCCTCCTTTACTTCGGCATAATTCTCAGCTTCTCCCTCCTCCATGGACAACGCCGCATATGCTCGTTGTGCCTTCCCTTTTAACACACTTTGTAACAACGCCACCCACTGCTCTTTGGGCCATTTCTGATTCACTGCCACCTTTTCAAAAAGCAAGAAATAACTATCAACATCCGTCTCCTCGAACGGAGGTACTAACCTCAACTCCCGACTAACATTAAACCGCTCCTCTCGGTCTGACCCTTGATCTCTTCGCTCTTGCCTTAACTTCTCCATCTCCAAGTCATGTTTCCTCTGTTTCTCTGCCTTCTCATACTCTCTCTCTCTCTCTTTTTCAGCTGCTTCCAGCTGTTTTAACTGAATTTCATGCTCTCTTTGCTTCTCAGCTCGGTCCTGCTCTTTTTTCACCTCTAACCCCTTTAGTTGGAGCTCATGCTCCCGTTTCACCTCTAACTCCTTTAGCTGGAACGCCTGCTCCCTTTGTTTGTCGGCCCTTTCTTTCTCTCTCTCAGCCCTTTCTTTCTCTCTCTCAGCAGCTTCCAGCTGCTTTACTTTAATTTCATGCTCCAAGCTTAATTTCTCCAACTCTAGCTGATCCGTCCCACTCGATAGTACCTTTTCAGGGATATTTTCCAATACCTCAGCTGTAAACACATTCTTCCCAATGTAATACTGAGTTATGGCCCTTCGCACCTCCTGCTTTTTCATTGATGACCTCACCTCTGTGAGGCTTAACCCTTCACCAAATTTACCAAGTCTAATTTGGTGGCCGCCTCTAGCGCCCCCAGAGTCGGGTTTCCCATAAATTCCTCCACGTCCATCTTTGCTGGTTTCCTGTCTGGCTACCCGTGTACCAGATCCAAGTTTGGACTTACAATCCCGATTCACTGGCCTCCCAATTTGGTGTCAAATCCTGAGACGAGAACCCCAAGTTGTTACGAACCCCGTAACTGGGTCACTTACCAGCAAAGATAAAGAGGTCTGTTGAAGTGTGAGGGTACTATTTTTAAACATTTTTATTTATAAAGGGGCACAAATGTAAGGTTAATACAAACATTCAGATAATATACGTCATCAATACTCAATCTAAAGCGCGGGTATAATAATAATAATCAATTAGAAGTAGCTCTATCGTTTTGTCTAGGGGTAAAAATATTGTCCGATTGAAATATAAAAGTCTCTCAGGTTCATGCAGGCTTTAGCCTTTTGGGGACCGCTGGGTTTCACTTGTTGGAGAGAGAGAGAGAGATTTTGGTGAGAAAAGAAACTTGCCCAGTCTTCTTGGGACGCAAACCGTTGAATCGGGAACGTGGGTTCCCCGTTGTTAGTTCGAAGTCCTTTTTGGTGTTATCAGCCACCCGTTCCCCAGGCCAGGGGAAACGGACCACACGTGGCTTCCGAATAGCTTCCCGTTATCACGGGAGCGATGAGCGATGGTGTTTCCTTCTGGTGCGTCGCTAGGGGACTGCCCCCTGCAGCCCCTCTTTTATCTTGACTTGCAGGGTTGTAGATGTCAATCAGGGTGGGGTGATGCAATCCCCAGCCCACATTGCCTGAGGGTGTGCACGTAGCCCAGCCCACGTTGCCCTGAGAACTGGCACGTAGTATAGGATCGCAATCCACAAAGGTGTCTCCAAGAAACAATGGCCAAATCCGTTGTTTTGTCTTTCTGAGGATTCTCTCTCATTTCCTGGGTCCAAGACCGGAATTAATAGCGATCTTGCGATTCTCAAGAAGGAGGAGGCTGGGATCATAACATCATAAAAAGTAAAAATCTAAGCAACAATTCCTTTTGCGTTAAACTCTGGATGAAGAGCTAGACTTAAATTTCTTAACTAAGCAAAATTAATTTTGTTGTGCATTAAAAGAAATTGAAAACAGCAATCCAAACTGAATCATATGTAAACACTGAAATATCTGTGCTTTAAGTACAAATTAGTAATTTCCCTGTAAGACAATCTTTCTGCACCTTACTATGAATACCTTGACAACTGAGAAAACAGTCCCTAATCAGAGGTGCATTCAATAAAACAATAAGCAAGGAGCTTCACCATGACAACCTAGTTATTAGACACTAAACAGAGTGCCACGTCCTAGTCATGATGGTATCTGCTGGACACATACATGGACACTCTGTCTCACTGATCTCACAAAGAAATCATATATCCAGATTTTTAAAAAAACTAAAAATGGCACAGAATCATAGAGCTATACAGCACAGGAACATACCTTTTAGCCCAGGCCGTCCATGCTGAACAGGGAACCTTCCCGAGCTAGTCTGAGTTTGATCTCGTGTGTATTACTGTAATGAATACATTCTAGTCCTTAGCAGCCTATCTGTGTACAACAAAGAATGCATATCATGGGAAGCAACAATTTCATGTATATGATAGAGAACAGCAGCTGCTGAGTGCGTTATGGTGAATGGCAGACCCCTGTGTACATTATCAAGAATTCCTTTGTATTTTCTATAGCGGCCTTAAGGGGGACATAGATAAGTGGGTGGTGGGTTGGAGATACAGCTCTACCAAAAGAGGTGTAAGGTGCTCCTTCCCTCCACTAGCCTGCATGTCACCCTTGGACAAGGCCACCCTGCTTAGCCTTCCCACAACTCCCACCCCCCCAATAAGGGTCACACGAAGCCATGGGAGTGGTTGGTGAGTGGTCATATCAGCAGTTGGCACAAATCAGAAGTCCTAGTTGTGCGACCACTGATGCCAGGCAGACAATCTCTGAAGAGTATTGATAATGTCTAGGGTCACCCGTCTTGTAAAGACACTGCCCAGAAGAAGGCGACGGCAAACCACTTCTGTAGAAAAATTTGCCAAGAAGAATCATGGTTGTGGAAAGGCCGTGATTGCCCACCACATACAACATAGCACATAACGAATGAATAACTTTCAAAGGTTCATAGGGATATGAGACTGGCAAATGAGACTTGTTGAAATGGGTATCTTGTGCAGCATGGACCACATGCATTGAAAGGCTTGTTTTCGTATCTCTATAACTCTAACTTCACCACTTCCTCTGGCAGTTTGTTCTGTATATCCACCATCCCCTGCATAAAATACACAGGTCTTCTTTAAGTCATTAACATCTCACCCTAATCCTATGTCCTCTATTTCTATTTTTAAATATTATTTTATTGAGATACAGCACGGAATAGATCCTTCTGACCCTTCAAACCACGCCACCTAGCAATCCCACAATCTAACCCTAGTCTAATCACTAGACAATTTACAATGACCAATTATACTTCCCAACCAGTGTGTCTTTGGACTGTGGGAGGAAACTGGAGCACCTGGAGGAAACCCACACAGCCACAGGGAAAACATACAAACTCCTTACCGACAGAGTTGGGAATTGAACCCAAGTTGCTGGACTTGTCATGTGTTGTACTAACCACTATTCTACCGTGACTGATGACACAAAGCTGGGTGGCAGTGTGAAATGTCAGGAGGATGTTATGAGAATGCAGGGTGACTTGGACAGGTTGGGTGAGTGGGCAAATGTATGGCAGATGCAGTTTAATGTGGATAAATGTGAGGTTATCCACTTTGGTGGCAAGAACAGGAAGGCAGATTACTATCTAAATGGAGTCAAGTTAGGTACAACGAGATCTAGGTGTTCTTGTACATCAGTCAATGAAAGCAAGCATGCAGGTACAGCAGGCAGTGAAGAAAGCTAATGGCATGCTGGCTTTTATAACAAGAGGAATTGAGTATAGGAGTAAAGAGGTCCTTCTGCAGCTGTACAGGGCCCTGGTGAGACCCCACCTGGAGTATTGTGTGTAGTTTTGGTCTCCAAATTTGAGGAAGGACATTCTATTCTTGCTATTGAGGGAGTGCAGCGTAGGTTCACAAGGTTAATTCCCGGAATGGCGGGACTTTCATATGTTGAAAGATTGGAGCGACTGGGCTTGTATACACTGGAATTTAGAAGGATGAGAGGGGATCTGATTGAAACGTATAAGATTATTAATGGATTGGACACACTGGAGGCAGGAAGCACGTTCCCACTGATGGGTGAGTCCAGAACTAGAGGCCACAGTTTAAGAATAAGGGGTAGGCCATTTAGAACAGAGATGCAGAAAAACTTTTTCACCCAGAGAGTGGTGGATATGTGGAATGCTCTGCCCCAGAAGACAGTGGAGGCCAAGTCTCTGGATGCATTCAAGAGAGAGTTAGATAGAGCTCTTATAGATAGCGGGGTCAAGGGATATGGGGAGAGGGCAGGAACGGGGTACTGATTGTGTATGATCAGCCATGATCACAGTGAATGGCGGTGCTGGCTACAAGGGCCGAATGGCCTACTCCTGCACCTATTGTCTATTGACTCCCTTATCATGTTTAAAAAGAAAACACTTTGATAATACACCTGCCATATTTACTTAGTTGGAGATACAGCACAGAGTAGCCCCTTCCAGCTGAGAAATCCCCGATTGAACCTTAGCCAAATTATGGGACAATTTACAATAACCAATTAACCTTACAACTAGTACATCTTTGGGCTGTGAGAGGAGACTGGAGCACCCAGAGGAAACACACACATTCCACGCAGAGATGACGTCAGAATTGAATTCCAAACCCCAAAGCCGCAAGCTGTAATAGCTTCATGCTAATTATACCCCTCATAACTTTTTAAACCACTTTAAGGTCAATCCTCAGCTTCCTTCGCTTCAGGGAAAATAAACCCAGTTAGTCCAGTTTCACTTTAAAATAGAAGCCTTCCAGTTATGTCATCACCCTGGCAGGTGTTGCAAGTTCCTTAATTATTTCCCCTGTTTCTCCATTGACTTCAACTTGAATGAAATTTGGGAGGGGTATTTAATGAGCAATTGCATCATCACAACGCATCTTACAGTATTCATGAGCTGAACTGACTACGCCCCTGTTTAGCTCACAAAAATGAGAACATCTGCAGATGCGGGAAATCCAAAGCAACACGCACAAAATGCCGCTGGATCTCAGAAGACCAGGCAGCATCTATGAAAAAGAGTAAACATTCAACGATTTGGGCCAAGACTCTTCATCAGGACTGGGGGGAAAAATATGGGAAGAAGGTGGAGGGAGGGGAGGAAGAAGTAGAAGGTCATAGGTAACTGCGAGAAGGGGAGACGGTGAAGTAAAGATCTGGGAAGTTGGTTGGTGAAAGAGATACATTGTACTTACTAAACTTTTTGGAGAAGAAAACAGTAGGAATGGTGAGACTTATTATTAATGGACATCCATTAAAACAGTTGGACATCAGAAACCATTGTGGCAGATGACTGCATAATCTGCACATGGGCTGGGATCTGTGAGAGGATCTGTTCTTCAGGAATTTGATCAAACTGCAGCTTCAAATGTTATAACCTTGAGAGGTTGGGCATGTTTGATCCTGAAGCTCAGATAAGTGCCAAAGATCTCACGATCTTGTAGAATTTGGGAATGGATAAGGACTACAGATGGAATTGGAAAACTTTGTAGCAAGTAAACTATGATTCATCTGTGTGCAATATTGGATGACGTGCTTTGCTAGATTCGAAGCTTTGCTAAAATCTTATAGAGTGGAGATCCTGCTTATAACCTGCTACCAGACACAACCCGTTGATCTTGACAGTATTAGACAGTTTGAGCTGGACACTTCTGTGCACATGCTGCATAAACATGTACTCTATATTCATTTATTAATCAAGTATATAATAAAAATCAAAGCACTTACAAGAAGAAAAAGGTTTTTTTTGTTTGTTAGCAGTTTATAAATGTTCTTTTGAACAAACAAATATTTTAAGCTTCCAAGTCTGAGTGTAGCATCTGGCAAACTATCTCACATTTTGAAGAGTTGAATTTAGCACATAAGCAGAATTCACACAGTTCAAATAATGTTTTCTTTTAATTCCAATTTTAAAATCAATCATAACAACAACTAATGTCACTCTTTTAATGTAACAACTTGTTCCCTGAATGCTTCACCTGAACTTCACCAGCCGTTAACTTTGCATTCTCTGAGTGGATGTAAGGGGGAAATAATCATATGACCATAAGACATGGGAGCAGAATTAGGCCATTCAGCCCATCGTATCTGCTCTGCCATTTCATCATGGCTGATCCAATTCCTTCTCAACCTGTTTCCCCTGCCTTCTCCTTGTAACCTTTCATGCCCTGACTAATCAAGAACATTTCAAACTCTGACTTTAAATGCACCCAGTGACCTGGTCTCCACAGCCGCCTGAGGCAACAAATTCCACAGGTTCACCACCCTCTAGCTAAAGAAATTCATCCTGATCTCCATTCTAAATAGATGCCCCTCTATCCTGAGAGACTAAAACTCTGGTTGAAGATAAAGGTTTAGAGCAGGGGTACCCAGCCTTTTTTATGGTATAGATCCCTATTATTAACTGAAGGGTACATGGACCCCAGGTTAGGAACCTTTGGTTTAGAGAGTTCTTAAAGGAAGAAGGAAGTGGGGAGCAGAAGGGACTTACTTATGGGCATAGCCACCAATGATGGAACCAATCAAATCTTGGATTTTAAGGAGGTCAGCATTGGACCACTGGGAATTCTGAAGAGTATAGGGAAGGCAACGGATAGGTCACTGACAGGTTTAAAACTGAATTATTAATTGGGAAAAGTGTGTAAATGAGTGAGCAGTGTGGTGTGTATTGGGATATAGGCTGCAGAATTTTGGATATAATAAGAGGTGTTGAGAGATAGTCCCATGTTCGAGATGACAGGAATAGAAACATTGTGTGCGATGGAAAAGTCAAGAGGCTGACTACAAAGATGGCTTGAGCGGTTGCTATGCAGAGGGACTTTTAGGGGGAGAGGGAGAGCAGTGATTTCCCAGGAGAGAGGGCACAATGACTGGAGATGGGAGCTTGAAACCATGGAATATTAGAATTCGTTAAGCTTAGAGGTTGAGGGAGGGAAGCAATGAAGATATCGTAATGTACTGTGGCACTCTGGGGCAGGGTAGACAACAAGATGAAAAGCGGGACAAGGAGAATGATGTGAAATGTCAAAAGTAGTTGAGTGTACTGGGGGGATCTGCAAACAGACTGGATGGTGCAGTGATGGAAGGTATTTTCAAGTAGGGAAGTCTGGTTTACATCCACAATGACTAAGCAATCATTCAAGATAAGACTATGGATGGTAAATGTCTATTTTCCAAATTGAGAGACATTTTGGAATATAGCGGACAAAGTAACGGTGATAATTGATCCATTGGCAGAGTCTTCAAAGTCAGGGTGAGTTTGAAGAGAAGGAACTCAAGGTTTGAATTCACTGTACATGACACCACCAGGGGTTGCTACACACAGGGAGTACCTTGATGACCCCTTCTGAGGAAGTGGACAGAGATAATAGGCAAAGCTATAGGCATATTTCAGGAGATAAGCCTGGGATGGAGTAGGAGAAATGCAAGTAATTAGTAATTGTTGAACAGACCTACTGCGTACAGCTTGCAAAGAGTCACCATGTTCTGGGGCTTTTAAGGAGAACCAGAAGGACTTGAAAGGAGAGACTACCTAACAGGGGAAACTGAAAGGAGCCATGTTACAAGAAACAGGTCTGGTACTTAGGAAGTCAAAACAGAGAGTGTTCACATAGCAAGGATGGGCTAAGTTCCAGAGTCTATTTCCACTAAACACTCCTCAGTGTCACGGTGCTGAATTTACATAGCCATGTGACCTTTGGAAAAAAATTGAATGATGCAAATCTTCATCATGCTTTTTATACCATTCTTCAGCTTTCTCTCCAAAGAATAATTATTATGATAAATCGTCGTGCTTCAACTAATTTTGCGTTGACCTATTCAGAAGGTATATTTACAATTCTGATCTTAATTTAGGTTGTATCATTGTTGCTGAGAATATGAATTTAAAAATCAAAATGATCTCTGCTTGTACTGCCTACCAACAATCTCTAGTGAAGAAATGTAACATTTGTGTGTGTCATCAAGCTATTAATGGAAAATGCCTCAGTTTGTTTATAGAACACTATTCACTTTTACAAGCAGGATTCCTTGCGTATTTGACAGGATTTATAAGAGGCAACAAAAAGTGTAGGGTTTGGTTTGTATCCATACTCAGCTGTGTGTGTGCCTGTGGGAGGGGAGGGAGGATGACAGGACCGTGAGTCAATATCTTTTTTAGCTTACATTCAATGACTATGTTGAACATTTCTCTGCATCACTTGACAGGCTTAGCAGCAATTCTAACTTCTTCAAAGTTATTCCAGTAATGCAGCCACAGCTCAAACTCCAAAACTTTCTCTAAAACACAGCACTCCACTTACATGTCCCCTAAGCAATGAGCAGGAGAATATGTTTTATTCTTACTTCTGTCAGCGCAATCATATTGGCAGATGGGCTGTGTTCTTAGGATAAGATGATGGCCATTTAAGACTTAAATGTGGGGGATTCTTTTATATTCTGGCATCTTCACTCTTCCTTCTCAGTCCTGAAGAAGGGTCTTGACCCGAAACATTGACTATCTACTCAATTCCCTTGATACTGCCTGACCTGCTGAGTTCCTCCAGCATTTTGTTGTTTTTCTTTATGAAAAATTTACTTTTTTATTTAGAATTCTGTATGAATATAAGTCAAGATTCAAGATTGTTTAATGTCATTTCGAGGACACAAAGTGGAAGGAAATAATTGTTACTCCAAATCCAATACAGCCTTAAGAAACACAATAAGATCAAGAACACAATAATAAAAAAACACAATATATATATATAAATACATGAGATAGGTTATATACATGGATTGATTGTATGTCCATAAAGAGATGCTAGGCAAGGGAGTGACAGTACATAAGATGACTCTGACAGCAAAGAGAGGTATAGTCTTGTGGAGATGTAGGTTAGAGGGTGGTCAGCCTTACTGCTTGGGAAATGTGACTGTTTTTGAGCCTGGTGGTCCTGGCATGGATGCTATGTAGCCTCCTTCCTGTTGGGAGTGGGACAGACAGTCCATGAGCAGGGAGGGTGGGATCCTTCATGATATTACTGGCCCTTGTCCAGCACCTTTCCGTATTTGCAGTATATCCTTGATGGTGGATAGGCTGGTGCTGGTGATGCATTGGGCAATTTTGCCTACCCATTGTGGACCCTTCCTGCTGCTGCGGTGCGGCTTCCGTACCACACAATGATGCAGCTCGTTAGGATGCTCTCTACTTTGAGTATCCAGCATCTACAGGGATCTCTGCACACCATGGACTATGTGGAGGCCACTCCAATAATGACAAGCCCGCCGTCCTTCAGGGTGGATGCAACATGAGGGCCACACTTGTCCTCTGTAGGTCTGCTGCGACCAGCTACCTGCCCCTTTGATGCAAACGAAAGGAGTCTGAAGGTGAGTGACTTGCAATGGGTTTGCTCCTGCGATGGTTGAATAGCTGTCAGTGTGTGCAAGCTCTGAGATGTGAATTTGGTGGTAAGTGTATGAAGATGGTGCAGAAAACTGAATATCAGGTCCAAATGCTGTTTGATGAAGAAGAAAGCAGGGGTGGTGGTGGTGGTATTGCATGTCTGGAGAATAAGGTGGGGATTCATAGCAGATGGGAAATAAGTATTGTCTAGAGTAGCAAGTAAGGCTGGTGGTAAACATGCCAGGAAATTGGATGTCTTTATTGACCATCACCCCATGCATGTGATCATGAAACACCTTGTGGGACTGTAACCTTAGAGCTCGATTCTTCTGTTGCTTTTGATTGCTGTTTCCAGTAGCTTCACTTCAATCTGTGGCTAGAGGGCCTTTATGTGCATGAATTATTTTTCTTCTCCCCTCCATCTATAAACCAGGTCCTCTAGTCTTGTCTGTAAACCAGGATGCTTGGTTTTGCTCATGTTGTCATGGGGTGCACGGGCAAATGACTGAACCCAGGTGTGGAGGAACAACAGACTCCCATGTTGAGACAGAAACAAGAGTTTACTCATAGGAATGTCACGTGAACATTGGTGGCTTGACCAAGCAACACTGCGAGATGAGTCATTCTCAAAATACAAGGATCCTGCTATGTGCTAATTGGGAGTCCACTTTAAGTAATCACAGTATGCGGAAAACCTGTGCCAGTCAAAATAAACTTGACAAGATTAACCAGAAAGCACAAGGGCTTAACAACTCTAGATAAGGCAATAATTACCAAATACAGGCGCACAGGCCCGCAGGTCTCATAACACACTTGCTCCCATCCTTCAGGTTGAAAATACCTTTAAGCCTTTAGTTTGCTGAGCCAAGACTCAAGGCTTGTTTTCTGCAGTTAATCTCTACACTTTCAAGAGTTATAGGCATGTTTTTAATCTGGGATAGCTAGTATGATCTGGAGCAAGCCCCTACAGAACTTGCTCCAAGGCACATCCGAGTGGTTGGCACAAGCTGACTGTGTGTGCATGAGCGTGATGTTAATATTGCATCAAGCATGAGGGAGGGTTTAGTGCCCATCACCGTTCTAGAGCCTGTCTACCATTTTTGTCTTATTTAAACTCCAGCTGTTGAAGAATAACACAGACAGACAGACAACCCTTGCGTTGAATGATCAAGATTGTCCCCATCTTTCCTAAACCCACACAGAAAACAGTCCTTCAGTGGGTAAGTGTTAAGTAAGAATGATCTGTGCAGTGGATCATTAGGAATGGGAGAACGTAGGATATAACCTGCAGGATTCTGCAGAGGAGGGTAGCGACTGAGATACTGACTACAAACATGTCTGTGTTAATATGAGAAGCTCTACTGAGCTGGTCAGTGGGTGTGAGCATTAACTTCCAGCATATCTGTGTGTGTGTTTGGACCCAGCACTCCACAAGTTGTCATGGTGTTTGTGGTCACATTTGCAGAGCTCTCCCTCCATGAGTCATCGCTTCTCGATGGAAACTCAGGTGAGACTTTGCAACTGCACTTCATGGAGCTCTCAGACCTGTTCAGGTAGCAGAAACATAGATCTAATGGTGCACGCTCTGCTGGATCTAACCGTCCCAAAACGTTTGACCGATCCCTATTCAGACCCAAGGTACATAGAGGTGCAACCAGACAAATCTGCAGCGATGACTATTACTGCTTTTCATCTAGATTCTGACATGCATGGGCGGAACAATGGAGAGGCTGGGAGGCTGGGTCAGTGGTGTGGTGATTGTGCAGAGTGAGTGCATCACTGTGGACGCCAGCAATGCATTGGGAGCCTCATCTAAACCTGAATCCTGTTGTTAAGGTGCTCTTTGTGTGTTATGTGCATCCAATCAAAGGTGAGCTTCCCATCACCATAACAAAGGTTATTGTCTGTCCTTGCAATTGACTGGGATCCATACACTGTAATTTTTAGTTCTGGCATTCTCAACCAACTAACTGCTTGTTACGCCTCTGGCAATTAGGGCAGTGGTGAATGACCTCCCTCTCCAGCAGTGTTCAAGGCTTCCTTCATCATGTCAGTAGCTTCCTCACAGTTTTCACTACTCTCCGTCATGCAAGTCCCTGGTGTACTCGGGAATACCGTCATGCTCAGATGTAGAAGGAATCTTCATTGCTGTTTCTGCTGTTTCTGTAACAATTTTGTTTTACCAGTCAGTGTTGTTAGCCCTGAGCTGAACCCCTGGATCTGGAGGACCGGTGAACCACCCTTAGTCTGTCCTCTACCCTTTGACCTGTTTGGCATGGGTGACCCTACCAAGAGCCAAAGCATAAAGCCCTGACCCCAGCCAAGCTCTCCGGGTCATCGAGGCACGCAAGACTCCAAACCATGACAAAGTTGTGGTCCTCTTGGAGGTGTTCTGCCATTCAGGTCAGGAGAGATCTGCTTTCCTTAGGCACGTGGAGGTGACATCATCTGACATATGATACAGGCTGTGTTGAACTTAAAGCAAAATCAAAGCAGGCTCCAGTTGTTTTGGCTACCATAGATAATGCAATCCAACTAAGAGCCTTGCCATAAGAGATTGCTTAGCCTGGCAGGGGCTTCTCCAGAGAAGGAAGCAGGAGAGACTCAATCTGAACTGCTCCTCTGACAATTGAAACTGAAGCCTAAACACAGTATGGGCCCGCTGAAGAGACAATGAATTCCAGATGCCACCCATTCTTGGGGTGAAGAATGAATCATTTACTTCTCTCTACTCCATCAATCAATTAACTTAAATTTATGTTCCCCCGATATTCTCCTCTGTCAGGAGAAATAAAACCCCCCTGTTCATTTAGTCTAGCCTACTCATAATATTATGAAGTTTGGTTCAATCTCTCCTCAGTAAATTTTATATTCAAAGTACATATATATCACCATATCCAGCCCTGAGATTCATTTTCTTGTGGGCATACTCAATAAATCTATAGAGTAGTAACCATAGCAAAATCGATGAAAGACTGCCCAACTAGGGCATTCAACCAGAGTGCAGAAGACAACAAGCTGTGCAAATACAAATATAAATGAGTAGCAATAAATAATGAGAACATGAGATGAAGAGTCCTTGAAAGTGAGTCCATGGGTTGTGGGAAGATTTCAATGATGGGGCAAGTGAATTTGAGTGAAGTTATCCCCTTTTGTTCAAAAGCCTGATGGTTGAAGGGTAGTGACTGCTCTTGAACCTGGTGGTGTGAGCCCTAAGGCTCTTGTACCTTCTTCCTGATGGCAGCAACATGATCTAGGTGGTGGGGATTCCTGATGATGAATCCTGTTTTCTTATGACAGCATTTTATGTTGATGTGCCCAGAGGTCAAGAGGGCTTTACACATGATGGTGTGGGTTGAATCCACTACCTTTTGTAGGACTTTCTGTTCAACGGTATTGGTGTTTCCATACCAGGCTGTGATGCAGCCAGTCAATGTACTCTCCACTACATATCTATAGAAGTTGTTATAGTATTAGATGTCTTGTCAATCTCCAATTGTGCTTATTGTTCTCCAACATTGCAAAATCCTTGAAAATCTTGTATCCTCTCTTGTGGTATCGTATCCTCGTGGTGCAGAAAAAAGAATTATTCACAAACACAAGAAAACCTGCTGATGCTGGAAATCCAAAGCAACATGTAGCAAAATGCTACAGGAATTCAGGAAGTCGTAAGACATCGGAGCAGAATTAGGCCATTTAGCCCATCGAGTCTGCTCTGCCATTCCATTATGGCAGATCCCAGATCCCATTGTACTTGCTTTCTCCTTTGATGCCCTGACTAATCAGGTAACTAGCAAGTCCCACTTTAAATATACCCATGGTCTCGGCCTCCAATGCAGTCTGTGGCAGAACATTCCACAGATCCACTTTTCTCCGGCTAAAAAAATTCCTCCTTACCCCTGTTCTAAAAGATTTCCCCTTAATTTTGAGGTTGTGCCCTCTAGTTTTGGATACCCCCAGCATAGGAAACATCCTCCCCACATCCACCCTATCTGTCCTTTCAACATTTGGTAAGTTTTTAAGAGATACCCACGGCATTCTTCTAAATTCCAGTGAGTACAGGCCCAAAGCTGCCAAAAGCCCTTCATTCCTGGAATCATCCTTGTGGGCCGCCTCTGGACTTCCTGCCTAGATCAGGTAGCATCTATGGAAATAAATAAACAGTTGATGTTTTCGGGCAAGAACGTTCTTCAGGACTGAAAAGAAAGGTGGAAGAAGGAAGATGCCCGAAATAAAAGGTTGGGGGGGGGGGGGTTGGGGGGAAAGAGGCTAGCTGGAAGGTGATCGGTGAAGCCAGGTGGGTGGGAAAGGTCAAAGGCTAGAGAAGAAAGAATCTGATAAGAGAGTGGGCAGTAGCAGAAAGGGAAAGAGGAGGGGACCCGGGGGAAGTAATGGACAGGTGAGAAGAAGTAAAAGGTCAGTATTCCCATTGTTTCATGTAGTTTCTGCTATTGGATTCTGTATGAATGCAAGCATCCTTAATCTTTCCTATTCACTTTACCCACCTCTCAACTGCTTTTTTATGTTTCTCAATATCCTACAACTTATTACATTTTGTCCTCCTCAAGACTATTACACACGGAATCTCATTTGCCACTTCATTGATAACTTCAATCAGCCTACAGTTATTTGCCGATGACATTTACCCCATCGTTACATCTCGATTTGCATATTAAAATAGAGCTTTTGTTTATGTCAGGCAAATGCCACGTGTAGGGTCTGCCAAAATGGCTATGATGTTAGACAGGGGAGCATGAACAGCAATCCAAGTATTGCAACAGCTACCACCCTGCTCTTTTCACAAGTCCATTTGTGTGCTCACAAGTTTGAATCAAAGTTAATCCTACATCTCACGGGGGTGAAATTAACTGAGGCAACCTCATTGTCAGCTTGGTTTGAGATTACTGCCCGATCCAACTGCAGCAACACATGGCCCTGCTGTGGGAAGAAGATGGAGGATGTGAATAATTAACTGACAGAGTTCCTTGTTCGTTCCTCAAAAAACTATTTCAATTGTTTTCATAGTTCAATTTGCATACAATTTCAAACAAAGTTCTATTTAAAACAAATCAAATAATAATCCTGAATGGAAAGTTTATATATAGAAAATCTTTTCCTAACATTACATTGACACTAGACTATGTATAATTGCTAGATATCTGAGTATGGTAATTGTGGTTGTCCATCATTTCCAACAGCTTCTTCCCCTCTGCCACCTGATTTCTCAATTGACATTGAACCTGTGAACACTACCTCACTATTTTTTTATTTCCTATTCTTTGCACTACTTATTTAATTTCACTACTTTTTACACACGCACATGCACACGCACACGCACACACACACACACACACACACACACACACACACACACACACACACACACACACACACACACACACACACACACACACACACACCTACTGTAATCCACAATTTTCTTTTTCTCTCTCTATCATGTATTGCATTGTACTGCTGCTGCAAGGCTAGCAAATTTCATGACATATACTGGTGATATTAAACCTGATTCTGATAGAATCTGTTAAACTGTGTTACAGTTATAAAAGATGTTGGTGAAGTTTCAGTTGGAGTATTGTGCACAGATTTGGTCACTCTGTTACATGAAAGATGTTTTTAAACTAGAAAGAGTGCAGAAAGGATTGACTAGAATGTTGTTTGGATCTGAAGCCTGACCAACAAAGTGAGGCTGTGTTGACTTCGACTTTATTCCTGGAAATGTAGCAGATTGAGGGGTCACCTGGTAGTGGTCAGGAGGGGCAATAGAAAGGGTGAAAGTTTGTTCCCATGAAGAGGGTAATAAAAACAAGAGGTGACTGGTGTAAGAACAGAGGTGAGAGAGTTAAAGGATACATCAGGGGAAGCTTGTTCTTGCATGCAGTGATGTGTATTTTGAATGGGCTTGTTAAGGTACGCACCTGACAATGCCAGTTTCTGGAGCTTAGACAATCTGGAGTATGGATAGCCGGCACCACCCCTTTAAATATTCAGGCCCACTCCACTAATTGGCAGCCATGTTCTGACACCAGGATTTTAATATTTAGAGAGCACCTGAATTCAGGTTAGCTGCTCAGACGTTGGCTCAACTTTAGATCTGTCTGTGATTGTGTTTTTGGATCTGGTCAAGAAACTTGCTCTTGTCTCCGTCTCAAAATCGTGTCTCGAGTCTAGTCTCGGATTCTCCAGCACCTGGGTCCTTATCATCCTTGCCTAGGCCTCTCATCAGAGAGCTGCCAGAAATAGTGCTTGAGACATGCTCTTCGGCAGTGTCAAAAAACCCTCTAGGTATGTACATGGAAAGTAGAAGTTTGGAGGGCTATGGGCCAAATGTAGAAAAATGGGACTAGCTCGCAGGACAACACAAGATGGGCTGAAGGGACTGTTTCATGCTGTGTTATTCTAACTTTGACATGCACCCCCTGATAACAAAGAGTACAATCCTTGATATCTTTTTCCAACTGCAAGGTAACTCTCACTCCTATAAACCTTGCATTTTTCACTGGCTTCTCACATACCAGAATCGGATTAAATCTAATTTTTTTTCAACCTTTGTAAAGTAAGACCACGATGGATAAAATTGTCTGTTTGTGCTTTTAGTTTGCTATTTTTACACATAAATTTGAAGCCGTGTTCACTGCTGACAGCGAGCTGGATTACCACAATGAGAGTGAAATCCAATAGTGTGCTGGGGGATATGAATGAGCCCAATACCTGGGGTGACTTGCATAATATGAACTGACTGTAAAGATATCTTTAAGTCATTAAACTTACAAAAATATGATTGCTAAAGTGTATTTACACTTACAGAGTAAGACAGATTGCTTTCCCATAATTTGCACTGGTGTCAACAGTGACTCTAATTATAGCATTAATAATACGGTTATTTGCAGAAGCACAACATGATTAAAAATGTCTTCAATTTACACCCAGTTTCAGCCTGTTGATACACATAGCCTACATGTTTGGTGTCAGTCTATTTTTACAGACTCATTGAAGTGTGGGGAACTGTCATTCTCTAAGCTCTCATTATGCTGTAAGAACTCAGTTGAAATTGTATTGTGATCCAGCGCGAAACAAAATCCTTTCACAGCCTTTTGTTTGAATCTTACCAAACCTTAAAGTTCAAAGCTCAAAGTAAAATTTATTATCAGAACGTAAGAAATAGGAACAGGAGTCGGCCATCTGGCCCGTCGAGCCTGCTCGGCCATTCAATAAGATCATAGCTGATCTGGCCATGGACTCACCTCCACCTACCTGCCTTTTCCCCATAACCCATAATTCCCCTACTATGCAAAATTCTATCCAACCTTGCCTTAAATATATTTACTAAGGAAGCCTCCACTGCTTCATTGGGCAGAGAATTCCAAAGATTTTTGCACTCTTTGGGAAAAGCAGTTCCTCCTCATCTCCGTCCTAAATTTACTCCCCCCAATCTTGAGGCCATTCCCCCTAGATCTAGTCTCACCTATCCGTGGAAACAATATTCCTGCCTCTGTCTTATCTATCAGGTTGCATATATGTTGCCACGTACAACCCTGAGATTCTTTTCCTGCGGGCATACATAGCAAATCTATAGAACAGTAACTGTAAACAGGATCAATGAACTACAAACTGTGTAACTGCAGATACAAATAAATAGCAATAAATAACAAGCATGAAATAACAAGATAAATAATCCTTAAAGTAAAACCCTCGGTTGTGGGAACACCAGAAACAGAGTGAGTGTAGTTATTCCCCTTTTGTTCAAGAGCCTGATGGTTGAGGGGCAGTAACTGTTCTTGAACCTGGTGGTGCGAGTCCTGAGGCTCTTGTACCTCTTACCTGATGGCAGCAGCGAGAAGAGACCAGTGCCTGGATGGTGAGGATCTTTGATAATAGATGCTGGTTTGTTACAGCAATGTTTCATGTAGATGTGCTCAATGGTTGGGAGGGCTTTACCCATGACATACAGATCTGGGGTATAACACTGGCTATGATCAGTTCTGATTTTCCTACCATTGTGCTGCAAAATTATGAATCACAACTCCATCTACATAAGACTACAAGGCAGAGGAACTTAATTAGGCCATTCAGTTCATCAAGTGTGCTACACCATTCCATGACGGCTGATTTATTATCCCTCTCAACCCTATTCTCTTGTCTCCTGCGGTGACCTTTGATGACCTTACTAATCAAAAACGTATCAGCCTCTCTTTTAAATATACCCAATGATTTGGCCTCCACAGCATTGGTAGCAATGAGTTCCACTGATTCACCATCTTCTGCCTTTCTTAAAGGGCCCGAAGTTGTTCACAATACTCCAAGTGATGTCTGATCAATGCCTTATAAACGCTCAGCATTAAATCTTTGCATTTATATTCTAGTCCTCTCGAATTGGATAACAGCACATTACATTTGCCTTCCTTACCACTGACTCAACCTGCAAGTTAACCTTTAGGGAATCCTTCACGAGGTGTCCCAAGTACCTTAATACTTCTGATTTTGCTATTCTCTCCCTGTTTAGAAAATAGACTATGCTTTTATTCCTTCTACCAAAATGCCGGCTGGTGGTGTAGTGGTGTCAGCACGGGACTTCAAGGCAGATGGTCCTGAGTTCAAACCCAGCTGGGTCCCAACCTGGGCAGCAGCAGTCTCTGTGCGGAATAAAGGCCTGGCAGTCTACTTCCGTATCATGAAAACCCTATGGTCCATGAGATTACGAAGAGTCGGACTCAACGACTGAACAACAAAGTGCATAGCCATACATTTCCATTCACTATATTTCATCTGCCACTTCATTGCCCCGTCTCCTAATCTAAGTCCATCTGCAGGCTCCTTACTTCTTCAACAATACCTGCTCCTGCACCTATTTCCATAGCGTCCACAAACTTGGCCACTAAGCCATCAATACCATCATCCAAATCATTGACATAGCATGAAAAGAAGCAGTCCCAACACCAAGCCCTGAGGAACACCTCTAGTGACAGACAGCCAACTAGAAAAGGTGGACTTTAGTGCATTCTTTGCCTCCTGCTAGTCGACCATGTTAGTATCTTTCCTGTGATAGTGTGGGCTCTTATCTTCTTCAGCAGCCTCTTGTGTGGAACCTTGTCAAAGACCTTCTGAAAATCCACATAGACACTTACTTCCTCTAAGAATTTGAACAGATTTTCAGGCAAATCCCTTAAGGAAACCATGCTGACTTTGCCCTACTTTATCATGTATTTCTCAGAACCCCGAAACCCAATCCTTAATAATGGATTCCAACATTGTTCCAACCACTGAAATCAGGCTAACTGGCCTATATTTTCCTATCTTTTGCCTTCCTTTCTTCTTAAAGAGTGGAGTGACATTTACAATTTTCGAGTCCATTGGAAGCATTCCAAAATCTAATGATTCTTGAAAGAAAGTCACGACTACTGCCTCCACAATCTCTACTGCTGCCTCCTTCAGAACCCTGGACTGTAATGCATCTGCTCCAGGTGACTTATCTACCTTCAGACTTTTCAGCTTCCTAAACACCTTCTCCTTAGTAATAACAACTACAGTTACATCCGCACTTCAGTTTCTGGCATACTGCTGATGTCTTCCACAGTGAAGACTGATGCAAAATACATTGAGTTCATTCACTATTTCTTTGCCACCCGTTACTACTACTCCAGCGTCATTTTCCAGTGGTCCGATATCCACTCTTGCCTCTCTTTTAGAACATAGAACATAGAAATCTACAGCACATACAGGCCCTTCAGCCCACAATGTTGTGCCTACCATGTAAACTACACTAGAACCTGCCTAGAATTTCCTTACAGTATAGCCCTCTATTTTACTAAGTTCCATATACTTATCTAAGAATCTCTTAAAATATCCTATTGTATCTGCTTCTACCATGTCACCGGCAGTGCATTCCACGCACCTATCACTCACTGTGTGAAAAACTTACCTCTGACATCCTCCAAACACCTTAAAACTATGCCCCCTCACGTCAGCCAATTCAGCCCCAGGAAGAAGCCTCTGGCTAGCCACACGATCAATGCCCCTCATCATCTTATGCACCTCTATCAGGTCACCTCTCATCCTCCGTCACTCCGAGGAGAAAAGACCAATTCACTCAACCTATTCTCATAAGGCACAGTCTCCAATCCAGGCACCATTTTACTCTTTATATATCTGAAAAATAATTGTATCCTCTTCTGTATAATTGACTAGCTTACCTTTATATTTCATCATTTCTCTCCCATGCTTTTTTTGTTGCCTTCCATTGGTATTTAAAAGCTTCCCAATCCCCTAACTTCCCATTATTCTATGGTATATTTGTTTTTATAGCGTCTTTGACTTCTTTTGTCAGCCACAGTTGGCTCATCCTCCCTTTAGAATACTTCTTTGGGATGTACACTTACTATCCTGCACCTTCCGAATTGCTCCCACAAACTCCAGTCATCGCTGTTCTGCCACTAATCCTGTTGGTCCAGCATTCCTTATTAAGGGCCCCCATCACCCAGGATGCACCTTCTTCTCATGTTATCATTAGGAAGGAGGTACAGAAGCTGAAGGCACACACTCAACAATCCAGGAGCAGCTTCTTCCCCTCTGCCGTCCGATTCTTGGGACATTGGGACATTGAACCAATGAACACTACCTCACTTTTTAAATGTTATTTCTGTTTTTGCACTATTTTTAATTTAACTATTTAATATACATATATATACTGTAATGGATTTACCTTTTTTCTATATTACCATGTATTATCGTGCATTATATTGTTGCCGCCAAGTTAACAAATTTCACGACACATGCCGATGATATTAAATCTGATTCTGATTCTGGTGTCCCTTTCCAATCAAATTTGTTCAGCTCCTCTCTCATGCTGCTGTAGTTCCCTTAACTCCATTGTAATACTGAACAACTGATTTTAGCTTCTCCCTCTCAAATTGCAACTCAAGTTAACTACACCAAAGGGAGGAAGATTTCTCAAATTATTTAAATCTTGCAAACCTTCACTAGTGGAGAAAAACCTAAATGTTATTTTTCCTTTCTGTGACTTTGCATAAACATTGACAGGACATGGCTCTATATCAACAGGATAAGGTTAACACCTGAAGATAAATGTTAGAAATCTGATAAAAACAAGTGAGACATTGTGGAACTACACAGCTAAACTTACAGTATTTGCAAAGACATTCTCTGTGGACAGTCATTCTGAGTGGCTGTATCACCGTCTGGTATAGGGGGACAGGGCTACTGCAGAGGATCGAAGTAAGTTGCAGACACTTGTAAAATTAGTTAGCTCCATCATGGGTACCAGCCTCCATAGTATCCCAAACACCTTCAAGGAGCAGTGTCTCAGAAAGGCGGTGTCCATCGTTAAGGACTCCCACCACCCAGGACATGCCCTCTTCATACTGGTACCATTGGGTAGGAGGTACAGAAGCCTGAAGGCACACACTCAGCGATTCAGGAACAGCTTCTTCCCCTCTGCCGTCCAATTTCTAAATGGAAATTGAACCCATGAGTACAACCTCACTACTTTTTTATTTTTTATACTACTTATTTTAACTGAACTATTTAATAGACACATTTATACTTAATGAAACTCAGTTTTTCCTCTCTATATTTATTTATCATGTATTGCATTGTTCTGCTGCTGTAAAGTCAACAAATGTCACGACATGGGCCGGTGGTATTAAATCTGATTCTGATTTTCTTTGGTGTAAACTGTGGAAGAACATCACTCATTACATGCTCAGTCAGCATAATTGCTCCAAATAACCCCTCATCACGTTATGTTTGTATACTTGCTTCCTGCTGGAGCTTTTGTATGGTCACGTTCGAGAACGTTGTTCTCTGCTTATAAAGAGCTGACTGGAATAATGTGCTGACCTCTTGGCTTTCCGGCATTCACCACCGGAGCCCAGAAGCTATGAAATGGAACTCACCACTTCATTCCTGTGGTCTGGAAGTGCGTACTGATGACCTCTGGGCTACGGGACTCTGCAGTTTCATCGCAGTAATTTCCAAATTTACAATGATGGAGTCCCTGTTCTGATGTGTCGATCCACGACCTCCTCTGGTATCAGGATGAGATCACCCTCAGGGTGGAGGAGCAAAACTTGTGGGGTGGAGCTTAGGAGACGATGGCGGCTAACGGCAACTCCTTTGCTTGCATCTTTGGAAACGGAGCTGTTTCTATCTTTAATATCTCTATTTTTTGCTTTCAGGGTTCTTCTGAAGATTCTGACCCAGAGCTACACGTTAACTTCGGTTCTTTGTGGGAATGGAACCCACTGTAGGGGTCTCACGACTGGCCACTATTCAATATATGAAGGATGCGGCCTAGAAGATTAGTGCACCTTCAGGGTTTTGGGATTTCGTGGCTCTGGAGGCAGGCGGACTCGAGGTCGGTGCCTCCACAGGAATCTGGTGTGTCGTGGGAGTATATGGCAGATCGAAAGCAGAGAGCTGCCTGCTGGCTGTGTGCCCAGAGACCCGAGCTCTTTGGGCACAGAGCTCGGAAAAAGCAACGCAACAGACTTCTAACATTGCAAATCAGTGAGTTGTTTGTTATGTCTCCCCTCTCGCTGTGAAACGGGGACACCTCTTTCCCCCCCCCCCAAGTAGTCTTTGGGGTACTGCAAGTCTGTGTCTTTATTGATGCTTTGCTGCAAGCTTGAGTACTTAGTGGGGGGTACAGAAGCTTTTTTTGGTGGCGGGAGGGGGCAATCATTGCTTTGCTGCTGCTTACTCAAGGGAGGGGGAGCTGGGGGGCTTTGGGGTTCTAACATTTAACTGTCATTTATTCTTTGGGGTAGTCCTCTGTTTTTTTTGGATGGTGGCGAAGAAAAAGAATTTCAGGATGCATATTGTATACATTTTTCTGACATTAAATGTTCCTTTGAAACTTTATACTTCATCTGGGTACCCTCCAAACTGATGGCACAAATATTAGTTTCTTCTTCCGGTCCACAAATTTCCCCGCCCTCCCCTTTCTTCTATTCCCCACTCTGATCTTTCACTTCTTCTCACTTGCCTATGACTTCTCTCTGGGTCCCCTCCTCCTTCCTTTTCTCCTACTGTCCACACTCCTCTCCTATCAGAATCCTTCTTCTCCAGCCCTTGACCTTTCCTACCAACCTGGCTTCACCTATCATCTTCCAGCTAGCCTCCTTCTCCTCTCCCCACCTTTTTATCCAGGCATCTTCTCCCTTCCTTTGTCCTGAAGAAGTGTCTCAGCCCAAAATGTTGACTGTTTACTCTTTTCCATAGATACAGCCTGACCTGCTGAGTTCCTCTGGCATTTTGTGTGTGTTGTTTTGGATATCCAGCATCTACCTGCTTTCCCGAGTTTATGATGGAATGAATGCTTGGAATAAAGTTTAGATTGTAATATTAATAGTTGACAACCAACACATCCAATCCTTTTTCAGAAAGCCTATTGAATTTCTAAATTTACATCTTTATTTAATCTCATTTAGATAGATAGATACTTCATTGATCCCAAAGGAAATTATAGTCACATTTGCATTACAAGTGCACAGATATACAAATGTTAGAAGAGAAGTAACAAAGAATAAAAAAAGAAGTTACCTCAAACAGTCTAACAGGATGAGGTCATGGTTAGGTTGACTCGTTTGGGATCCTAATGACCGAGGGTAAGAATGACCTCATATAGTGCTCTTTGGAGCAGCGCAGTTGTCTTAGTCTATTAGTAAAAGGGCTCCTCCGTTCAGCCAAGGTGGCATGCAGAGGGTGAGAAACATTGTCCAGAATTGCCAGGATTTTCCATGGGCCTCTTTGTTCTCCCACAGCCTCCAGTGTGTCCAGTTTGGCTCCTATAACAGAGCCAGCCTTTCTAATCAGTTTATTGAGCCTGTTGGCATCACATGTGTTGATGCCATTGCCCCAGCCCACTACCGCATAGAAGATTGTACTGGCAACAAAAGATTGGTAGAACATGTGCAGGACAGGCCCACATACTCCAAAGGCCTCAGCCTCCTCAGGATATAGAGATGATTCTGGCCCTTCTTGTACACAGCCTTTGTGTTGGTGCTCCGCTCATGTCTGTCATCCAGGTGCACCCCCAGGTACTTGTAGGTCCTCACCACGTCCACATCCTCACTGTCAATAGTATCAGGGAGTAGTGCAGGCTTAGCCTTCCTAAAGTCCATCACCATCTCCTTTGTCTTACTAATATTGAGCTGCAGATGATTCAGCTTGCACCATTTGACAAAGTCCTCCCCCGGAACCCTGTATCCATTTTCCTGTCCTCCCTTTTTATACTCAACTATTGCTGAGTCACCAGAGAATTTCTGCAGATGACGTGACTCAGTGTTGTACCTAAAGTCTGAGGTATACAGGGTAAACACAGAAACATAGACAATAGGTGCAGGAGTAGGCCATTCGGCCCTTTGAGCCTGCACCGCTATTCAGTATGATCATGGCTGATCATCCAACTCAGAACCCTGTACCTGCTTTCTCTCCATACCCCCGATCCCTTTCGCCACAAGGACCATATCTAACTCCCTCTTAAATATAGCCAATGAACCGGCCTCAACTGTTTCCTGTGGCAGAGAATTCCACAGATTCACCACTCTCTGTGTGAAGAAGTTTTTCCTCATCTTGGTCCTAAAAGGCTTCCGCTTTATCCTTAAACTGTGATCCCTCGTTTTGGACTTCCCCAACATCGGAAACAATCTTCCTGCATCTAGCCTGTCCAATCCCTTTAGAATTTTATATGTTTCAATAAGATCCCCCCTTAAGTTTCTAAATTCCAGTGAGTATAAGCCTAGTCGATCCAGTCTTTCTTCATATGAAAGTCCTGCCATCCCAGGAATCAATCTGGTGAACCTTCTTTGTACTCCCTCTATGGCAAGAATGTCTTTCCTCAGATTAGGGGACCAAAACTGCACACAATACTCCAGGTGTGGTCTCACCAAGGCCTTGTACAACTGCAGTAGAACCTCCCTGCTCCTGTACTCAAATCCTCTAGCTATGAATGCCAACATACCATTTGCCTTTTTCACCGCCTACTATACCTGCATGCCAACTTTCAATGACTGGTGTACAATAACACCCAGGTATCATTGCACCTCCCCTTTTGCTAATCGGCCACCATTCAGATAATAATCTGTTTTCCTGTTCTTGCAGCCAAAGTAGATAACCTCACATTTATTCACATTAAATTGCATCTGCCATGAATTTACCCACACACCTAACCTATCCAAGTCACCCTGCATCTTCTTCACAGCTAACACCGCCACCCAGCTTCGTGTCATCCACAAACTTGGAGATGCTGCATTTAATTCCCTCGTCTAAATCATTAATATATATTGTAAACAACTGGGGTCCCAGCACTGAGCCTTGCGGTACCCCACTAGTCACTGCCTGCCATTCTGAAAAGGTCCCGTTTTCACCCACTTTTGCTTCCTGTCTATCCACATCTATACCATACCCCAATACCGTGTGCTTTAAGTTTGCACACTAATCTCCTGTGTGGGACCTTGTCAAAAGCCTTTTGAAAATCCATATATACCACATCCACTGGTTCTCTCCTATCTACTAGTTCCATATTCCAAAAATTCTATAAGATTCGTCAGACATGATTTTCCTTTCACAAATCCATGCTGACTTTGTCCAATGATTTCACCTCTTTCCAAATATGCTGTTATCACATCTTTGATAACTGACTCTAGCATTTTCCCCACCACCGATGTCAGACTAACCGGTCTATAATTCCCCGGTTTCTCTCTCCCTCCTTTTTTAAAAAGTGGGGTTACATTAGCCACCCTCCAATCCTCAGGAACTAATCCAGAATCTAAGGAGTTTTGAAAAATTATCACTAATGCATCCACTATTTCCTGGGCTACTTCCTTAAGCTCTCTGGGATGCAGACCGTCTGGCCCTAGGGATTTATCTGCCTTTAATCCCTTCAATTTACCTAACACCACTTCCCTACTAACATGTATTTCCCTTAGTTCCTCCATCTCACTAGACCCTCAGTCCCCTACTATTTCCAGAAGATTATTTATGTCCTCCTTAGTGAAGACAGAACCAAAGTAGTTATTCAATTGGTCTGCCATGTCCTTGTTCCCCATGATCAATTCACTTGTTTCTAACTGTAAGGGACCTACATTTGTCTTAACCAATCTTTTTCTTTTCACATATCTATAAAAGCTTTTACAGTCAGTTTTTATGTTCCCTGCCAGCTTTCTCTCGTAATCTTTTTACCCTTTCCTAATTAAGCCCTTTGTCCTCCTCTGCTGGACTCTGAATTTCTCTCAGTCCTCAGGTGTGCTGCTTTTTCTAGCTAATTTGTATGTTTCTTCTTTGGAATTGCTACTATTCCTAATTTCCCTTGTCAGCCACGAGTGCACTACCTTCCCTGGTTTATTCTTTTGCCAAACTGGGATGAACAATTGTTGTAGTTCATCCATGCGATCTTTAAATGCTTGCCATTGTATATCCACCGTCAACCCTTTAAGTATCATTTGCCGGTCTATCTTAGCTAATTCACATCTCATACCTTCAAAGTTACTCTTCTTTAAGTTCAGAACCTTTGTTTCTGAATTAACTATGTCACTCTCCATCTTAATGAAGAATTCCACCATATTATGTATGGTGTAGGTAATTATCCACCATATTATGTAGGTAAATAGGAAGGGAGCCAATGCAGTCCCCTGTGGGGCCCCAGTGCTGCTTATAGCCACGTCTGACACACAGCTCTGAAGCCACACAAACTGTGGTCTGCTAGTCAGGTAATCCATTATTTGAGATACAGTGGAAGTCCCAAACTCCATTGAACTGGACTTTTCCCCCAGCAGTGGGGGCTGTATTGTATTGAAAGCACTTGAGAAATCAAAAAACACGATCCTGACAGTGCTGCCCTGCTTATCCAAATGAGAGTAGGCTCTGTAGATGACAGCATCGTCGAATCCAATGTGCTCCTGGTAGGCAAACTGCAGGGGATCAGGAGCTGATCTGACCAGGGGTCGGAGGTGAGCCAACACCAGCCTCTGTAGGGTCTGAGTGATGTGTGAGGTCAAGGCCACTGGATGGTAGTCATTCAAGACTTTTGGTTCACCCTTCTTGGGTACTGGGACCACCCGTGATGTTTTCCACACAGTTGGGATCCTTTCCAGGCTGAGACTCAGATTGAAAATGTGCTGGTGATCTCCACACAGCTGCTCAGCACACTCCCTCAGGACCCTGGGGTTCACACCATCCGGTCCTGCTGCTTTGCCGTGTCCGAGTTTCCCCAGAGCCCCTCTCACCTGCTCAGCAGTGAGCAACACTGGTGAGGCCATCAAACAAAATGGGGAGCCATCTCATAAACTGCTGCATCGCCACACTGAGGATACAAACACAGAGATTCAGACAGACTGCAGATTAGATGATATCTCGCTTGGAGGTGTTTCTATGCACCTGCTGCCCTTGGTGGTAGATGCTGCCGGTTTGAAAGGTGCTCAGAGCTTGGTCTAGCAAATGGTGGCAGCGCCTTTGTAGGTAGCACACGTTGCAGCCAAACTGCGATTGTGGTGCAAGGAATAATCATTTAAGGGGTTAGATTGATCTGAGCTTTGTGAAAGTGTTAAAGATAAAGATTAGCTTTATTTTTCACATACATATCGAAACATCAGAACATTCAGTGAAATGTGTTGCTGTGCATCGATCAACACAGTCCAAGGCCTGTGCTGGGGGTGGGGGGCGGGGGTTAGCCTGCAAGTGTCACTATGCTTCTGGCATCAACACAGCGTGCCTGCAAACCACTAACCCTAACTGTACGTCTTTAGGGATGTGGAAGGAAACTGGAGCTCCCAGAAGAAACCCATGCAGACAAGGGGGAGGATGCACACCCTCCTTACAGAGAGCAGAGGGAATAGAGCCCCGATCGGCGATCACTGGCAGTGCTGTAGTGATAGTTCGATCACTCCAGTCGAGCACGATGTTCTCCTCAGGGGTTATTTATTGGTGGGACCTCAGGTGGCTGTGGAGGCCGATGCGGGATCCACATATTCTGGTGCCGTGTGGACAATAGACAGTAGGTGCAGGAGTAGCCCTTCGAGCCAGCACCACCATTCACTGTGATCATGGCTGATCATCCACATTCAGTACCCTATTCCTGCCCTCTCCCCATATCCCTTGACTCCACTACCTTTAAGAGTTCTATCTAACTCTTTCTTGAAAGCAACCAGAGATTTGGCCTCCACTGCCTTCAGAGGCAGAGCATTCCACAGATCCACAAGAGTAAGTGGTGGCTGGGTCTTTTGGTTGTTTATTCTCTCCTTTCACAGCTGTCATTTGTTCTCTGCAGCACTGCGCTGGTTGCTCTTGGACATATTACCCCCAAGCGCATCCATTAAGTGCAATGTCTTCCCAGATTTGCAGCAATGGTGGTGTTCAGGACCTCCCTCATCTTGTTAGTAGCTTCCTCTCAGCTTTCATTACTCTCAGTAAAGCAAGTCCCAGGTGGAGACTAAGGAATTCCACCACACTCAGAGATAGAAAAGTTCTTCTTTGTTGTTTCTGTAACAATTGTGTTTCACCAGTCAGGGTTGTTAGCCCTGAGCTGAATTCCCCAAACCTGGAGGACCAGTAGACCGTGCTTAGTCTGGTCTCTACCCTTGGTGACCCTACCAAGAGCCAAAGCACAAAGCCCTGACTCCAGCCAACATCGCTCTCCAGGTCATTGAGGCACGTGAGCCTCCAAACCACCACAAGTTTGCGATCCTCTTGGAGAAGGTTAACTATTTACACACACAAATTGCTGGAGAATCTCAGTAGGTCAGACAGCATCTATTGAGGGAAATAAACAGTCAATGTTACGGACAAAGACACATGCTCAGGACCGTCAAGAAATGGGCTGAAGCCAGAATGAGAAGGAAAGGGAGGAGAGGAGTACAAGCTAGAAAGTGATAGTTGAGACCAGGCAAGGGGGAAGGTAGGTGGGTCGGGGAGGAATGATGATGTAGACCTGGAGGGTAATAAATGGAAGAGTAAAGGGCTGAAGAAGGAGGAATTGGATAGGAGAAGACACTGCTCCGATGTGCTAGGTGCAGGACACATCATCCGATATGTTATTGCCCAGAAATTTCAAGCTGCTGGCTCTCTCCACTGCCAATCACTGAATGTAAACTGATGCCAATTAGAAAGCCTTTTAATTGAGGTATCGCTATGGCTTGTCAGCACATGTATGCCTCTGTGGAGGAACACACTTTATCCTACCAGAACACCCTTAATCTTACCAGAAAGTCAAGGCAGCTCGCCTGGGTACAACTGCAGTTTTCACAAGTTCAGGACCCAGAAATGCCAAACCCAAACATCTAGTTTACCACTGAATGTTACCATCTTCCAAAAGGACTACAACCTTCTCATGGTTGGAGGCTTGTATGCCTCAATGATCCGGTGAGCTATGCTGGCTGAAGTCAGGGTTTCATGCTTTGGGCCCTGGTTGGGTCACCCATGTCAAACAGGTCAAAGAGTAGAGGCCTGATTAATAGTCGTCCACTGGTCCTCCTGGTTCGGGGTTCAGCTCAGGGCTAACAACCCTGACTGGGAAAACAAAACTGTTACAGACACAACAATGAAGAATCCTTAAAAACACAAAATGCTGGCAGAACTCAGCAGGCCAGACAGCATCTATGAGAGGAGGTAGTGACGACGTTTCGGGCTGAAACCCTTTCATCAAGAATCCTTCTATATCTCAGAGTGGTGGTATTCCTGAGTCTCCTCCTGGGACTTGCATTGCAGACAGTAGTGAAAACCGAGAGGAAGTTACTTGAAAGATGAAGGAAGCCCTGAACACTGCTGGAGATACAGGACCTTCACTGCTGCCCTAAATGCCAGAGCTTTGATCAGCGGCCAATCTGGACATTGGAAGTTTTGAGAGACAGAATTTCAGTCTGGTTCACTGCCCAAGTTCAAAAGACAGTAATGGGTCACTACAGCCATAAAGAGCTTTGACTGGCAATCTTTTGGCATTTGGGATTGATTAGCAAGAGCAAATTAAAGGAAGGGAGTGACAAATACAGAGGCGATCATCTGAGTGGACAGAGTCAGAGTGGTGATCTTGAGGCTTTAGCTCTTTGAGGCTTCCATGAAGAGAGGCTTCGGTCAGAGAAAGCAAAGGAAAGAAAAGCTCAAGGCTGTTCTTTTTTTCCTTCCCTTCTTTATATCTGCTCAGCTAGGATAGTAGAAATGCCAGGCAGGATAGTGAAATGCTCCTCTTGTGGCATGGGGGAAGTTAGGGAGACCTCCAGTGTTGCTGACGACTATGGCTACAAGAAGGGCATCCAGATACAGCCTCTAACAATTGGCATTAAGGAGTTGGAGCTGGAATTGGATGAACCCCAGATCATTCAGGAGGTTAAGTGAGTGATAGATAGGACATGCAGTGAGGTAATTACACCCAAGCTGCAGAGCCAAGCCAAAGCAGCAATATGGCAAGAGGCCAGTCTCAGAAAAGCTCCGGAGGAGGAAGAAAACACGTTGGTCGGAGAAGAAGGAGAAGACATAGAGGGCGCAGAGGAAGGAGAGGTCATTAACTCTCCCAAGACATTTCAAATGGAAAATAAGCCAGATTTGGACCAACAAATATTAAGAGCCAACTACTGCATGAAACATCCTGCTATGTCCTACAATTAACAGACTGACTTGCCTTGCATGTGAAGACTACATTATCTTGTTGTTTGACAATGAAGAAAAGCATTGGCAATAATACTGGAAAAAAAAAGTTGGTGTAGAAGGGAAGCCTTAAGATTTTTGGATCATTGGGCTCTCTTCCAGGGAAGGTGGGGCTTGTACAGAAGGGACAGTTTGCACCCGAATTCAAGGTGGACTAATTTCCTTGTGGGAAGGTTTGTTAATGCTGCATGGTGGGGTTAAAACCAGGGTTGGAGGGGGATGGGAACCAGAGTGCCAGAACAATTAGCGGAGAGGTTGTGGAGGCAGATGTTGGTAAAACCTCTGACAAAGTCAGGAATCAAGAGGTTGAGCATGGTACGACTAGTGTCCTGAGCTGCATATATTTCAATGCAAGAAGTATCGTAGGAAAGGCGGATGATGGTGCTGAAGATAAGGTAGCTGGTTTACAAACAGAGGCTATGTGTAGTGAGGAGAGGCTGTTGATAAGGCAAAAATGCAGTCAACAGGACGAGTTGCAACCTAAAAGGCAGACAAGATCAAAAACGGTGAATACAGGACTGAAGGCGTTATTTTTGAATGCTCATAGTTTACGGAATAAGGTAGATGGACTTGCAGCACAGTTGCAGATTGGCATGTATGATGTTGTAGGCATCACGGAATCACGGCTGAAAGAAGCTGGGAGCTTTATTTCCAAGGATACACAGTGTATTGAAAGGACAGGCAGGAAGGCAGAGGGGGCAGCATTGTTCTGTTTGTAATAAATGAAACTAATTCATAAGAACGAGGTGACATAGGGTCAGAAGGTGTTGTATCATGATGGATAGAGCTAAGGAAATGCAAGGATAAAAAGACCCTGATGGGAATTGTATACAGACCCCCAAACAGTAGTAAGGATGTGGCCTACCAATTACAATGGGAGATAGATAATGTGTGCCAACAGGACAATAATGCAATAGTCATGGGAGATTTCAATATGCAGGAAGATTGGGAAAATCAGGTTGGAGCTGGATTCCAGGAGGGGGAAATTCTGGAGTGCCATCCAGATGGCTTTTTAGAGCAGCTCATGGTTGAGCCCAATAGGGGATCTGCTATTCTGGATTGGGTGTTGTACAATGAACCAGAATTGATTGGAGAGCTTAAGGTAAAAGAACCCTTGGGGAAAGTGATCATAATATGATCGAATTCACCCTGAAATTTGAGATAGAGGAGCTAAAGTCAGATGTATCAGTGTTACAGTGGAGTAAAGGGGCATGAGAAAGGAGTTGGCCGGAAATGATTGGAAAAGAACTCTGGCAGGGATGACAGCAGTGCAGTAATGACTGGAATTTCTGGAAACAATCCGGGAGGCACAGGATATATACATCCCAAAGAGGAAGAAGATTCAAAAGGAAAGATGACACAACCATGGCTAACAAGAGAAGTCAAAGCCAGCAGAAGAGAGGTAATATAATAGAGTAATAAATAGTGGAAAGTAAGAGAACTGGGGAACTTTTAAAAACCAACAGAAGGCAACTAAAAAAGTCATTAAGAAAGTAAAGATAGAAAACAAAAGTCAGCTAGCCAATAATATTAAAGGGCATATCAAATGCTTCTGCAGAGACATAAAATGCAAAAGAGAGCTGAGAGTGGATATCAGACCACTGGAAAATGATGCTGAAGAGGTAGTAATGGAGGACAAAAAAATGGCAAACAAACTGAATACGTATTTTGAATCAGTCTTTACTGTGGAAGACACTAGAAATATGGTGGAATTTCCAGGTGTCAGGGATCATGAAGTGCATGAAATTACCACATAATTAGAGAGAAGCGTCTTGAGAAACTGAAAGGTCTCAAGGTAGATAAGACACCTGGACCAGATGGTGCATTTCCTAGAGTTCTAAAAGAGGTGGCTGGAGAGATCATGGAGGCATTAGTAATGTTATTTCAAGAATCATTCTGGAATGGTTTCAGAACACTGGGAATATCACTTCACTCTTCAAAAAGGGAGAGAAGCAGAAGAAAGGGAACTGTAAGCCAGTTAATCTGACCTCAGTGGTTGGGAAGATATTGGAATCAATTATTAAGGATGTGGTCTCAGGGTACTTGGAGGAACATGATAAAATAAACTGTAGTCAGTATGGTTTCCTCAAGGGAAAATTTTGCCTGACAAAACTGTTGGAATTCTTTGAAGGAATAACAAGCAGAATAGACAAAGGAGAATCAGTTGATGTTGTGCACTTGGATTTTCAGAGGGCCTTTGACAAGGTGCCACACATTCGGCTGCTCAACGGCCTATGAGCCCATGGTATTACAGGAAAGAGTCTAGCATGGATAAAGCTGTGGCTGATTGGCAGGAGGCATAGAGTGGAAATAAAGTTAGCCTTTACTGGTTAGCTCTTGGTGACTAGTGGTGTTCCACAGGAGTCTGTGTTGGGACCGGTTCTTTTTACATTATATGTCAATGATTTGGATGATGGAATTGATGGCTTTGTTGCAAAGCTTGCAGGCGATACGAAGGTAGCTGGAGGGGCAGATAGTTTTGGTGAAGTAGAGAGGCAACAGAAGGACTTAGATTAGGAGAATGGGCAAAGAAATGGCAGATGCAATACAGTGTTGGGAAGTGTATGGTCATGCACTTTGGTTGAGGAAATGAAAAGGTTGACTATTTTCTAAATAGATAGAAAATACAAAAAAACTGAGGCGCAAAGGGATTTGGAGGCCTTGTGTAGGATTTCCTAAAGGTTAATTTGCAGGTTGAGTCTGTGGTGAGGAAGGCAAAAGCAATGTTAACATTCATTTCAAGAGGACTGAAATACAAAGAAGGATGTAATGGTGAGACTTTATACAGCACTGGTGAGGCCTCATTGGGAGTATTGTGAGAAGTTTTGGGCCCCTTATCTTAGAAAGGATATGCTGAAACTGGAGAGGGTTCAATGAAGGTTCACAAAAAATGATTCCAGGATTGAATGGCTTGTCACCTTAATAGGTGGGGGACCAGCATTCTGGCAGACAAGTTTGCCACTGCAACACAGATGTGTTTAAACTAAGTAGTGGGGGGGAGGGGATGAACTGGAAATATAAGGGTGGAGTTACAAGGAAAGTGAAAATAAGAAAAGTTAAAAAGGACAACAGAATCAATGGAGTAGAAAGCTCAAGAAGAGATCATACAGTATGGCCAAGTGAAATAGGAATTGATATGAAAGGAGAGGTTAGTAACGAATTAAAAGTATTATATATGAATGTACGAAGTATAAGGAATAAAGTAGATGAGCTTGAGGCTCAGTTGGAAATTGGCAAGTACGATGTTGTGGGAATAACTGAGATATGGCTTCAAGCGGACAGGGCCTGGGAAATGAATATTCAAGGATATACATCTTATCGAAAGGACAGACTGACTGGCAGAGGGGGTGGGGTGGCTCTGTTGGTGAGGAATGATATTCAGTCCCTTGCGAGGGGGGACATAGAATCAGGGGATGTAGAGTCAGTATGGATAGAACTGAGAAATTCTAATGGTGGAAAGACCCTAATGGGAGTTATCTACAGGCCCCCAAACAGCAGTCTGGATGTAGGGTGTAAGTTGAATGAAGAGATAAAATTGGCATGTCGCAAAGGTAATGATACAGTTGTCATGGGGGATTTCAACATGCAGGTAGACTGGGAGAATCAGAATGGTACTGGACCCCAAGAAAGGGAGTTTGTGGAGTGCCTCCAAGATGGATTCTTAGAACAGCTTGTACTGGAGCCTACCAGGGAGAAGGCAATTCTAGATTTAGTGTTGTGCAATGAACCGGATTTGTTCAGGGACCTCGAGGTAAAGGAACCATTAGGAGGTAGTGACCATAATATGATATGTTTTAACCTACAATTTGAGAAGGAGAAGGGAAAATCGGATGTGTCAGTATTACAGTTGAACAAAGGGAACTATGGAGCTATGAGGGTGGAGCTGGCCAAAGTTCAATGGAACAATACCCTAGCAGGGAAGACAGTGGAACAACAATGACAGGTATTTCTGGGAATAATGCAGAAGGTGCAGGATTGGTTCATTCCAAAGAGGAAGAAAGATCCTAAGGGGAGTAAGGGGCGGCCATGGCTGATGAGGGAAGTAAAGGGCAGTATAAAAATAAAAGAGAAGAAATATAACATAGTAAAGATGAACGGGAAACCGGAGGACTGGGAAGCTTTTAAAGAGCAACAGAAGATAACAAAAAAGGCAATACGCCAAGAAGAAATGAGGCACAAAGATAAACTAGCCAAGAATATAAAGGAGGATAGTAAAAGCTTCTTTAGGTATGTGAATAGCAAAAAAATAGTTAAGACCAAAACTGGGCCATTGAAGACAGAAACGGTTGAATTTATTATGGGGAACAAGGAAATGGCAGATGAGTTGAACAAGTACTTTGGATTTGTCTTCACTAGGGAAGACACAAACAATCTCCCAGATGTAAAAGTGGCCAAAGGAACTAGGGTAAAGGATGAACTGAAGGAAATTTATATTAGGCAAGAAACGGTGTTGGATAGACTGTTGAGTCTGAAGGCTGATAAGTCCCCGGGACCTGATGGTCTGCATCCCAGGGTACTTAAAGAGGTGGCTCTAGAAATCGTGGATGCATTGGTAATCATTTTCCAATGTTCTATAGATTCAGGAACAGTTCCTGCTGATTGGAGGGTGGCTAATGTTTTCAAGAAAGGAGGGAGAGAGAAAACAGGGAATTATAGACCGGTTAGCCTGAAGTCAGTGGTGGGAAAGATGCTGGAGTCAATTATAAAAGAGGAAATTACGACACATTTGGATAGCAGTAGAAGGATCAGTCCGAGTCAGCATGGATTTATGAAGGGAAAATCATGCTTGACTAATCTTCTGGAGTTTTTTGAGGATGTAACTATGAAAATGGACAAGGTAGAGCCAGTGGATGTAGTGTGCCTGGACTTCCAGAAAGCTTTTGATAAAGTCCCACATAGGAGATTAGTGGGCAAAATTAGGGCACATGGTATTGGGGGCAGAGTACTGACATAGATTGAAAATTGGCTGGCTGACAGGAAACAAAGAGTAGCGATTAATGGGTCCCTTTCAGAATGGCAGGCTGTGACCAGTGGGGTACCGCAAGGTTCGGTGCTGGGACCGCAGCTGTTTACAATATACATTAATGATTTAGATAAAGGGATTACAAGTAACATTAGCAAATGTGCTGATGACACAAAGCTGGGTGGCAGTGTGAAATGTCAGGAGGATGTTATGAGAATGCAGGGTGACTTGGACAGGTTGGGTGAGTGGGCAAATGTATGGCAGATGCAGTTTAATGTGGATAAATGTGAGGTTATCCACTTTGGTGGCAAGAACAGGAAGGCAGATTACTATCTAAATGGAGTCAAGTTAGGAACAATGAGACCTAGGTGTTCTTGTACATCAGTCAATAAAAGCAAGCATGCAGGTACAGCAGGCAGTGAAGAAAGCTAATGGCATGCTGGCCTTTATAACAAGAGGAATTGAGTATAGGAGTAAAGAGGTCCTTCTGCAGCTGTACAGGGCCCTGGTGAGACCCCCCCTGGAGTATTGTGTGCAGTTTTGGTCTCCAAATTTGAGGAAGGACATTCTATTCTTGCTATTGAGGGAGTGCAGCGTAGGTTCACAAGGTTAATTCCCGGAATGGCAGGACTGTCATATGTTGAAAGATTGGAGCGACTGAGCTTGTATACACTGGAACTTAGAAGGATGAGAGGGGATCTAATTGAAACATATAAGATTATTAAGGGATTGTACACGCTGGAGGCAGGAAGCATGTTCCCGCTGATGAGTGAGTCCAGAACTAGAGGCCACAGTTTAAGAATAAGGGGTAGGCCATTTAGAACAGAGATGCGGAAAAACTTTTTCACCCAGAGAGTGGTGGATATGTGGAATGCTCTGCCCCAGAAGGCAGTGGAGGCCAAGTCTCTGGATGCATTCAAGAGAGAGTTAGATAGAGCTCTTATAGATAGCGGGGTCAAGGGATATGGGGAGAGGGCAGGAATGGGGTACTGATTGTGTATGATCAGCCATGATCACAGTGAATGGCGGTGCTGGCTAGAAGGGCCGAATGGCCTACTCCTGCACCTACTGTCTATTGTCGTATGAAGAGCATCTGATTGCTCTGGGCTTGTATTTACTAGAATTCAGAAGAATGAAAGGTGAACTCATTGAAACCTATCGATCTGTGAAAAGGCCTCGATAGAGTGGATGTGAAGAGGATGTTTCTTGTGGTGGGAGAGTCTAAGACTAGAGGACCCAGCTTCAGAATGGAGGTGCATCCTTTTAGAATGGAGATGTCAAGTAATTTCTCTAGCCAGAGAGTAGGGAATCTGTGGAATTCTTTGCAACAGGTAGCTATGGATGTCAAGTCTTTATGTACATTTAAGGTAGAGGTAGATAGATTCTTGATTGGTCAGGGCATGACAGGATACTGGGGAGAAGGCAGGAGATTAGGGCTGAGAGGAAAATTGGATCAGCCATGATGAAATGATGGAGGAGACTCGATGGGCCAAATGGCCTAACTCAGTCCTATATCTTATGATCTTATGGTAACAGGCAGCTGCTTTGCTGTCTTGCTGAATGTTACCATGTCTAACTTTGACAAATCCCTTTTGGTTTCCTTTAATGAAAATCCACTAAAACATACTTTACACAGTCAGGAGTTCAAATTCAATTACTAGGAGCACACTTCTTTAAGAACCCAATAAAAGATGTGTCATTCAATTTGTTATTTGGTGATGATATTATAAATATTACACTAATTCTCAGTTAAATAAAGTTTTATCTTGTCTTTTTTTCTACTTGGTAGCATCATCATTGTTCTTTGGTACATTTAGCCATAATTTATTGCCTCTTTCTTTTCAGATTTTCCCATCTGTCTTGAAATATACACTGTTAAGGTTACCAGGAAATCTTTACACATTACCTAAATTGTCCACTTTTTGACAATAAGTAGCGGTTAGCTAATTCCCTCACAAGATGATCTCCTATTGTGCATTTCACAGGTCAAAGCACCGGTAGCAGAATTTGTATCAAGCATCCTTCACAGTCAAGTTATTACTACAGCAGGAGAGGAGTGGAAACCTGCACAATACATTGCCGTCAGTGCCACTCCAGACATTCTTCCTTCTCTTCCCTCCCATCAGGCAGAGGGTACACAAGCTTGAAAACACTAGTTGGGCGCATGAATGATAGAAATAGGTGGGCTATGTAGGACGGAAAGGTTAGATTGATCTTTGAGTTGGTTACAAGTTTGGCACAACATTTGGGATGAAGGGCTTGTATTGTGCTGTACTTGTTCACTTACACCTGGCTCAAAGACAGCTTCAATCTCACTATCGCAACAATATCGAATGGTCCCTATACGATCAGCCGGACTTTTGACCTCATCGTCTATCTGTTCTGGGCTTGCAATTTATTGTCTGTCTGCATTTCACTTTATCTGTAACCGTAATACTTTGTTCTGCCCTCTCTTTGCCTTTCCCTTGTGCTATCTCAATGTACTGATCCGATTTCATGAGTTGTATAGATGGCCTTGGGTGACAGGGTGGAGATCTGTATCTACCAAAGCAAGTTTAAGTTGCTCCTTCCTGCAGGTCACCACTGGACGAGGTGTAGCACCTATGATCAGGGTCACGTGAAGCCGTGGGAGCAGGTGGTAGATGGTCGCGTGAGCAGCTGGTGTATATCACAAGCCCTGGTTATGTGACCACTGACGCCAAGCAGACAACCTCTGAAGAGTATTGATAATGGCTGGGGTCACCCGTCTGGTAAAGACACTGTCCAGAAGAAGGCAATGGCAAACCACTTCAGTAGAAAAATTTGCCGAGAGCAATCATGGCCATGGAGAGACCACGATCACCTATGTCATACAACAATGCACGTAACGAACGAATGAACGATAGATGGCTTGCAAAATAAAAAGTACTGTACCTCAGTACATGTGACAATAACTATAGTTGAAAACCTTTAGTCATCCAGTGAGAGAAAGGTACTTGTCCGCAAATGGAAGGGCACAGCGTGAATGTATTAGAAGTAGATTTTACTCCCCACTCTGTTCATCCTCTTAACTCTTACTGACTTTAAAGCTGCTGAGACTTGTGGAGATTCAAAGGATGTGTTCACTCTGGGCCATAGAGCCACTCTGTCACAAATCTTGTTGTATTTCCCAGCTTTACAGTGAGATCTACCCTTTGTTGTGTCTGAAGCAAGCAACCCACAATATCTGTCTCGGACATACACACTTCTGGTCAAAGTTTTCTCCTTTATTCTTCAAGAGGCTCAGGGGCTGTAAGTAGGCCAAGGTCAGTTTCAGGCTGTCAGCTGCCAGTAAATCGCTGCTGGCTAATCCCCAAGGTCGAACACACCAGGAGGAAGGGACTGGCTTTGTTTTCCTGTTTTGATAAGTTTACATGGAACACTTTGCAGTGGTAACAAAACGAGACATCTTGAAGTGTGATGCCTGAAGAGTAACAGACGTGAAACTTTTCTGCATAGATAGCTAACGGACCCTGCAAGGAAACCACAACAAGCAGAGCATGGATGACTGTGGTATTACTCTGTCAGGCTGCTGCGTTCGGTTACAACATTCAAACATTAAACAAGAATCAACAGGATGTTTGCGAGAAGCCGAAGAGGATGTGGGACAGGATGTTGCATAAACCAGATTTTTACAGCCATTGAATAGTTCTGCGCAGAAGGATTGTTCAGGAAGACAGTTAAAAGAAGTCAGTCAGATCAGCTTAGTTTTGGCCAATCAAACTACTGTTCTGTTGATCATAGAGAAAGCTAATCGTGTTTAAAAAAAAACAACAAAAAAAATCTGTTAACTAGCGGCTTTATTTGCAGTCAGATCACCTGTATGAATTGGCTTATTATTTGTCACTTCTCCTGAGGTACGGTGAGAAACATTGCCTTGAATACCATCCACATAGATCTTTTCGTCACATCCGTGCATTGAGATAGGACAAGGGCAAAACAATAACAATTCAAAGTTCATAGTAAATTTCATTAGCAAAGTGCATATATGTCACCCTATACAACCCTGCGATTCTTTTTCTTGTGGGCATACGCAACAAATCTATTGAATAATAACTATATCAGAATCAATGAAAGACTGACCATCTGGGGCATTCAACCAGAGTGTAAAAGACAGCTGTGCAAATGCAAAAAGAAATAAATAATAATAATAATAATAATAATAATAATAATAATAATAATAATAAATATCAGGAGCATGAGATAAGGAACATGATGCTTTTTTGCTGGTGTGGGTGAGGGTGGGGTTGCTGAATTGCTGCTGCTTGTGCGTGGGAGGGGGAGTTGGAGGGACTTGATGTTCTAACGTTTTAACTGTCACTCATTCTCTGGGGCACTTCTCTGCTTTTGTGGATGTCTGAGAAGAAAAAGAATATCAGGATGTATATTGTATACATTTCTCTGGCATTAAATGTACCTATTGAAACCTATTAAAGAGTCCTTGAAATTGAGTCCATTGGTTGTGGAAATACTTCAATGATGGGGAAAGTGAAGTTGAGTGAAGTTATCCCACTTGGCTCACGAGACTTTTGAGAGATAGTAACTGTTTCTGCACCTGGTGCTGTGAGTCCTGATGTTCTTGTGCCTTCTTTCTGGTGGCAACAGCAAGAAGAGAGCATGTCCTGGGTGGTGGGGGTCCCTGTTTACGGATGTTGCTTCCTTGTGAACGTGTTTCATTTAAACGTGCTCAGTGGTGGGAAGGGCTTTACCGTGATTGACTGGGCTGTATCGACTTTTTTGTAGGATTTTCCATTCAAGGGCATTGGTGTTTCATGTCAGGCAGTCAGTCAATATACTCTCTGCTACACATCTATAGAAGTTTGTCAAAGTTGTAGATGACATGACAAATCTCTGTAAGCTTTTAAGGAAGTAGAGGCCCAGCATATAAGTGCTTTCTTCATAATTGTACTTATGTGCAGGGCCCAGGACAGGTCCTCTGAAATAATGCAGGATGCAGAACAAAATGTTGTAGGCCTCCGTTAGTCTCAATAGACTAACGGATTTGTGCCTTGGAAAGTTTCCAGGGCGCAAGCCTAGGCAAGTTTTTTTTAATATATGGAAGACCGGCAGTTGCCCAAGCTGCAAGTCTCCCCTCTCCACACCACCGATGTTGTCCTAGGGAAGGGCATTAGGACCCATACAGCTTGGCACCAGTGTCATCGCAGAGCAATGTGTGGTTAAGTGCCTTGCTCAAGAACACACACGCAGCCTGAGCCAAGGCTCGAACTAGCGACCTTCAGATCACTAGACGAACGCCTTAACCACTTGGCCATGTGCCAACACAGAACAAAATGTTACAAGTGCAAGAGAATGTGCAGTGGAGGTGGACAATAAGGTGTACAATCATAATGGGGCAGACGTCAGGAAAAGTAGAGGAAGCTTGACCCAACAGTAGAGTGGTGGAGATAGTTCAGCAATGAAAGATGAATTTAATAGTATACTGCAAAACAAACCACAATGGCTGGTCACCAGGGGCCCAGCTGGGTCCAGTGGAACTCCTCGATGAGCAATGGACCCAACATGTAACTGGACAGCACCCAAGATTTTTCCTCCAGGCTGTACCCTTCTCAGTTGACCAGATACTGCACACCCCATCTATGATGATGTTAAACCATCAACCGGCGAACTGTGTTCAGTGGACCTCCTTCTACCATCCTAGGTTCTGAAGGCCCAGATTCAGCTGGGTTGAATAGTCCATGGACAATGGGCTTGAGGAAGGACACACTAAGGTGTTATCCTGAGGGCATTGGGAGCTGGAGATGGTAAGTGACTTGGTTGATACAATGGATAATCTTAAAGGGACCAATGAACCGGGACGAGACCTTGTGGGAGTCAATACACAGGGGCAGGTCTCAGGAGGACAGCCAGCCACAATCCCTAGGCCGGGGTAGACTTGCTGGGTGCTGACAGCAGTTAGCCTGGTGGCAATAGGCACGATTAGTAGCTAGAATGTACCTCTGTGCCCTCTTCAAACCACTCTGGCATTGGTAAACCAGGGCCCTGTTGGATGGGACCTCTGCCGTTGGCTCCACCATAGGGAATGACGGGCATTGATAGCCTGAAGCACTTCAAAGGGTGACATCCACTTTGCAGAGGAGGTGTGTAGCTTGTGGGACAGCTCTGCCCAGAGCAGATACTTCTTCCATCTGGAAACGTTAAAGCAGCAAAGCATCGCAGAAACTTCTCCACTTGCTGATTGGCTTCCTGGCTGTCTATTGGTTCCTTAAGGTGCAGAGGAGGGAGCATAATGCTCTTCAGAAGTTGGAATCGAATTGCAGGCCCTGATCCGACACAAGGTACCGGGGAAGCTGTGGAGGTGGACTACATGTTGGAGAATCAGGGCCACTACGTCAGTAGCTGATGGAGGTTCGGGGAGAGCGATAAAGTGGGCTCCCTTGGCGAGTCCATCACTGTCAAGATCAGCGTGGCCCCAAGGGAAGGTGGCAAACACCTGATGAAATCCATGACGACGTGGGACCATGGCATCAAGGGACCAGCAGGATCCCAGAAAGGCCACAGGTTGGAGGTTGGAGGGACTGGGCAAATTGAGGGCAGGCAGCAACAAACTGACGCATATCTGCAATCTTGGTGGGCCACCAGAACCGGTATTACAGAAAATCAAGAGTTGGTTGTGTGCCTGGGTGGCTGGAGAAGGGTGAGGAGAGGGCCCACTGGTGTGGCTCAGAGCACATGGCCGACACCATGTACGGGCGGCTATCAGGTCTGTTGGGCCGGAGTAGGCTTGTGCTAAAGGGCCTGACCTATCAGCTTCTCAATATCTCAGACAACTGGGCTAGGATCTGGGACGACGGAATGATGGGCTGTGTGTCAATCTCATTTTCAAGTGGGTCGAACTGTTGTGACAGGGCATCTGCCTTGGTGTTCTTGGAGCCGGTTTGGTAGGAGATGGTGAAGGTGAATTACTTGAAGACGAGGTTGCAGTGAGCCTGACATAGGTTGAGTTGGTGGGTCTGATATTACGTTCTGGTGGTCAGTGTAGACCAGGAAGGGATTGGTGTTTCCCACCGGTTTAAGTTATCATTGCTCCAAGACCTATTTCATGCTGAGTAGCTCCCTGTCTCCTACTCCATTTCAGCACTGTGTAGAGTTGAACTTTGGCAAGAAGAAGGCACAGTGGTGTGTCTTCCCATCTAGTCCTTGCTGGGAGAGGACCACATCAGATGAGTCCACCTCTACTACCAAAGGTCCAGAGGTGTTCAAACGGTGGAGAATGGGAGCCGTTGTGAAGTGTCTCTTGAGCTCCTCGAAAGTGTGGTCCATGGCAGCAGACCAGGTTATCTGCGAGGTAGGCGACTTGGAGTGGGAGGTGAGAGGAGCAGCGATAGATACTGGTGAACTGGCAGTAGAAGATAGAGAAGCCCATGAAGTACAGCTCCTTATCAAGCCATCAGCACAAATGTAGCATATTCAAAATGCATTTATTATCGAAGTATGTATACAGAATAACGTAACAAATATTTTATTCCCATACAGTAATGTTTAGAAGATAACTCTGACCTGAATGATGCACTGAGCCAGTCTGGCCTAACTCAATCCAAAGTTAAATTCTCCCAACCTGACCAAATCCCAATGTGTCTAGTTGGGTTCTATCCGGCTTAGATAGGTAGCTTCACAGCTTTAAATGCGGAACAATGTGGCACAGACTATGACACCCTGCACCATAGCAAGCCCACAGAGTGGACAAAGCAAGGCTATGGGGAAGGAGATGCAGCTCTTTCTTCTGAAGCAGGTGATCAATGTGAGATCCCTGATACTACAAGATATTACACCATTGGTTGTGCCGGAGAAGACTCCACTGTATCTGTATTAGATATCACATTCACCTTGATGACCACAGGCAGTGTTGTTGATGCTCAGATTGCCCACAGTATGTGGCATACCACTGTGACAATCCCCTTGACAAAATGTCCCTTCTTAAAATAAGACCATAAGGTATGGGAGCAGAATTAGGTTTTTTGGTCCATCAGCTCGGCCTGCTTTGTTTTTCCTCTCAACCCCATTCTCCTTCTTCTCCCCAAAACTTTTGACACCCCGACTAATCAAAATTTCATCAGCTTCGATTTTAAATGTATCCGATGATGGACTCCACAGTATTCTGTGGCAATAAATTCCATAGATTCTCCACCCTCTGACTAAATAAATTCTTCCTCACCTCTCTTCTAAAGGGACATTCTAAGGCCTCTGGCCCTCGATTTTCCCACTATTTGAAAGATCCTCTCCATGTCTACTCTATCTAGGCCTTTTAATTGTTAGCAGGTTTCAATGAGATCCACCCCCCCCCCTTCATTCTTCTGAACCCCAACAAGTACAAGCACAGAACCATCAACTCCTTAAACTTCTATAAAACATGGTGCCTAAGTTGTGGAATAAAGTCATGAGAGTTTCTTCCTGTAGTTCCATTAGTGTCTGACTTCCTGAGCAATGCTCTCTCTCATTCTCCCATCTTCTCATGTTCTCACTACTCTTCTTCTCTGCTCTCTACTGTACCCAGCAAGTACATCTAACCTGTTACCTCAGTGAGTAACTGTGATGATAGTCACAGGGTAGCGGGGTGACAGAGTGGAGATACGTCTCTACCAAAGGAGGTGTAAGGTGCTCCTTCCCTCCACTAGCCTGCAGGTCACCCTTGGACAAGGTGTAGCACCTGCTTAGCCCCCCAATCACATGTGGAGTAATGGAGGCAGGGTGTGGATGGTGTTATGAGCAGCTAGTGTACATCACAAGTCCTGGTTATGTGACAACTGACGCCAGGCAGACAGTCTCTGAAGCGTATTGAAAATGGCTGGGGTCACCCGTCTTGTAAAGACACCGCCCAGAAGAAGACAGTGGGAAACCACTTCTGTAGAAAAGTTTGCCAAGAACAAGCACGGTCATGGAAAGATTACGATTGCCTACATTACACGAGACACCACATAATGAATGTACAACTGATAATAGTCAAAGGCATACTAACATCACAAGTATTTTATCACCTCAGAGTTTAGACATAGAATGAAATAAATAAGATTAAAGAAGTGACGAGATAAACCACTATCTGACAGGCAAATGGTCCCTGTACTTGTGCCAGGTGTCTGTGGTTAGGAGACACTTCTGCAGTTTTACAGTTTAGAGAGTTAGACAAGGAAGGAAAACCATTATCACAAAGGTACCTGCAAAACAACTGGAAAATCCTCTTGTGTACTTTGAGCGGAAAGCAAAGGGTCGCCTCCAATTTGGCAGTCATCCACTTCCGAAATGAGTTTACCATTTCATAGCTGTAAAAACGTTGCCGTGTGATCTAATTTCTAGGTTGTTGTATTTCTCAGAAGAAGAGGCAAGAAAGAAATAACGGGTTCATATGTGAAATACAAGAGCATGCAAGAACATAAGAAGAAGAAAAAACTATTAGTGCATGCCCAGTGCAATGTTCAATAGAAATGTTGTAAAATTGTAATAGTTAAACACCGCACAATGTCTGCATTACACTGAAAGTAATGGCACATGAAATAATGAAGCTCACATAATGAAACAAAATACAAGCTCTTATTATCAACACCTCTCCTTCACAAGAGTAATTGGGAATGGTTAGGAAGCTAATTGGGTTTTCTTCATCAATACCTGACAAGGGTCTCGGCCCGAAACATCAACAGTGCTTCTCCTTATAGATGCTGCCTGGCCTGCTGTGTTCCACCAGCATTTTGTGTGTGTTGTTTGGGTTTTCTTCATTCTATCTAATGCCTTCTACCAGGTGTTCCCAACCTGGGGACCCTTTGGTAAATGGCAGGGGATCACGGCACAAAGAAAAGGTTGTAAACCCCTGCCTTATACCTTATTCTGAGTCCAGCTGAAGGGTCTCGGCCCGAAACGTCGACCGTTTACTCTTTTCCATAGATGCTGCCTGGCCTGCTGAGTTCCGCCAGCATTTGGTGTGTGTTGCTTACAATTGGACCGAGACTGGGAACTTGAGCCACTTTCTGGAAGCAGCTGAGGCAAGGAAGGTCTTTACTTGTGAACTGCAGTGAGAGTGGTCTGGAACAGTGACAAAGAGCACTGAGCATCATGTAAGAGCTGGGGTCAGCTGGAACGGGCAAAAGAAAAATAATGCTTGCCAAACTTCATTTGAAGTAGGTGGGTTATTTTCAGAGTTTCTAAGGGCAGCAAAATACTGTAAGTTAATGAAAGAAGAAACTTCTAACTAGGTAAGTATTCAGTAACCCATTGATCAGCTCTGATGATGCAATAAGAAAGTAGAGTTTGAAAAAGCTGGTTTAATTTTTAAGCATGCTGTTAACCATTCATATTGCATAGACTGTAAAAGGATATCAGGAAGCAACATAAAAGCATGTTAGACTGTATCCATTCCTATTACATTACGTATAAATATTGAATTGAGAATTACAGTAAATTAGAGACTACATATGACCTAAGTTGCCTCAATTACAAGGACTTATTTAATGTTGTCTCTCCCCAAGATATCAAGGACAGAATTCAGTAGCAATGATTTAAGTTTGGTGTAGAATACAGGATGACAGCTAAATTAATCCCCACAGTCAGAACAACTTTACTTAGGAATGACTTTACAATAACATTAACTATGTTTACACTTGCCTATCCCATTTCAGAATTACAACATCATAGTGTTGACAAGATCGAAATAAGCTGCAGAGAGTTGTAAACTTAGCCAGCTCCGTCGTAGGCACCAACCTCTGCAGTATCCAGGACATCTTCAAGGAGCGATGCCTCATTGGGGGCGTCTATCATTAAGGATCCCCATCACCCATGTCATGTCTTGCCCTCATTACTACTATCGGGGAGGAGGTAAAGAAGCCTGAAGACACACACTCAATGATTCAGGAACAGCTTCTTCCCCTCTGCCATCAGGATTCTGAAGGGACTTCGAACTTATGAACACTACCTCACCACTTTTTTATTTCTATTTTTGCACTACTTAATTTAACAATTTAATATAGCTATAGTTACTGTAATTAATAGTTTTTTTTCCCTATTGTTATGTATTGGAAAGTACTGCTACCAAAAAGACAACAGATTTCATGACATATGCCGATGATATTAAACCCGATTCAGATTCAGATCCTTTGGTTAAAATTAACGCAAGATTAACATTCTATAGATTCGAGGCCGCAGTAGGTGCTTTGGAAAGTAAACAAGCTTCAAGGAAACGACTAATCACGATCAAGGTCTTCTTCTCTAAGTCTTGAACAATATTAACTTATTGACCAGACAGCAATTTAACCACCTTATGTAAAAGAACCTTTGTCTTTTTCTGTAATATATTGACTTCACCCTTTGTGGCGATGCCTTCATTAAGCTATCTGTAATCTCTTTCCTTCCTCATTCATCTTCTACATTCAGCTAACGTCTTGCATCACTTAGCCTGTTACAATGTAGTTCCACAAATTGCAATACCCACAGAATACAGTTCTATAATGCACAGGCTTCTTCACCCTTGAGGAATTCAGGTCAGTAAATGTAGAATAGACACTGACAAGTTAAACGTCCCAGAGTTATTTGATTCTGCGCTACAAACTACACATATATCAATGCTCCCTCTAAGGTGTGTGCGCACACAGATCTTTTGCTACTAGCGCACAAAGGAGTTCAAACTGCGCACAAAAGGTTGTCACCCTCAATGGCTTGTTAAGTGTATTTCATGATCATACACAATCACACTTCCTTTTCTGGTTTCAAAGGCAGATGGTGTTGACAATGTGGTGTTTACAATACAATGCACAAGACAGAACCTGGTGTTACCTGTGAGTATTGCCAAATGTAAAAGTTGCTGGAGAATTTGCTGCTGGGAAGAAGTGGAGTGATATTTGGAGACTTGACTTTTTAAAGCATCATTTAGCAAGCTGATCACACACGGGCGGTGTGTAAGAGCTCTGGCTAGAAAATCTTTCAATACCTGCTACAGGCCTGCTACGTAGGTTTTGTGACAGGGCAGATGAATGAGAGTGAAAATGATCATACCCAGAGAGATCAAAGTTCTTATTGACAGTGTTTTGCTAGCACCTCTATATATAAAATTTAGTGCGCGAATGTTGTTGTCACTGGGCAAAATATTGCATAGCACAAGGTTTTTGCACACACTGGTCATTACAAATTAGAGGGAACATTGATTACTATTCTATTTCAGATATTTTGGATATCTGAGTTAACTTTCTAAATTACACTTTAAACTTTAAATTCCAAATTAAAACTTTAAAAATAAAGCACTATGTCCCATATTCAACTAAACAGTTTATCAAGGTTTTAAAAAAAATTCTTTAAGATGTCATCTAGATCTGACATGTCTGTCTATGGCCTCATCTTGTGCCAAGATGGAGGAGCAACACATTATATTCCATCTAGGTAGCCTCCAACCTGATGGCATGAATATTGATTTCTCCTTTTGGTAATCTTTCCCCTCCCCCTCCCCTCTTCTTCTATTCCCCACTCTGTCCTTTTGCCTCTTCTCACCTGCCTATCACTCCTCTGTTGGGTCCCCTCCTCCCCTTTCTCCTATGGTCCACTCTCAACTCCCATCAGATTCCTTCCTCTCCAACCCTTCCCACCCACCTGGCTTCACCTATCACCTTCCAGCTAGCCTCCTTCACTTCCCCCCAACTTTTCATTCCGTCATCTTCCCCTTTCCTGTTCGATCTTTAAGAAGGGTCTCAGCCCGAGACGTCAACTTTTATTCATTTCCATGACTTGCAGAGTTCCTCCAGCATTTTCCATGTGTTGATCTGCATCAAGCTGCTGTGAAAGCCAAACACTTTTTGAAACACGTGAGTAGCAACTTGAAAATGATGAGTCTATAGTATCTCCAGCAGACCCAAGGAATGAGGTGAAGTGATATGATATCTTTAAGGGGTTTTCAGAGGTGTGCTAAATCAAATGAGGGAGGATCATATGGTTAGAGTCTCCTTATTGCTCTGCTCAAGGCTCCATGTGGCATATAGAGAGCCAGGAAAATAGGCGAATCAGGTTTAGTATCACTGGCACATTAAACCAATGATCATTGAGGTTGCTCTATGTTCAGCAGTGACATGGATTCTGAAATCCTGTCAGCAGAACATATGCACAGAAGTTAACCCTAGAGTAACAGGGCTGAATCATTTTAACTTACACATATGCTCGCTGATTACACAAGCGCCAGAGTTTTCTTTTGCTTCTCCATTGGGAGCCATGCGTTTCATAATTCCTTTTTGATGCCTGCTCCTGGTATGGTGTATTTAAATCTCTTTTATGTGCACATTATATTTACCTTTATGTTCCTTGCAGAATAGCTGATCCTTTAAAGTTCTATCATCATCTCATCCACCAGTTCCTGATGCTTTCATCATCCAAAAATTCTTTGGAAGCTAAGAAAGAGGCATAAAACCTGGTGGTTATGATATTTTTATTAAGTGCTACAAGAGCAAAGAAGGATAGGGAGAAGAAGCATAGGAAAAGACAAAGGAAAAAGCAGAAGACTAAAACAGTGCGGTCTGATGCCAGAGCAGAGGTAACAGAAATTCCATTAATCACAGTTAACCAATAAGGTGGCCAGATTCGAGTAATATGACACCCACCACTGAAACCAAAATGTTTCCCGAAAACTCACTGAACATTACATGTATATAGGTTCATCCGCCATTTCTTTGTCATTACTACCTCTCCAGCAACATTTTCCAATGGTCCAATATCCATACTCGTCTCTCTTTCATTCTTCATATATCTGAAAAAAAATTGTGTCCTCTTATATTATTGGCTAGTTTTCCTTCACATTTCATCTTTTCTCTCTTTATGGCCTTTGTAGTTGCCTTCTGTTGGTTTTTTTAAAAGCTTCCCAATCCTCCCTCTTCCCACTAATTTTGCATTGGCATGTGAAGTTTTGTAAGCAGCCTGCAAAAACTTTGCTGTGGTTCACAGGCGCCAGCTTGCTCAGGACTCAAGTTTGTCCTTATAGCACATGCTCTCTAATCCAGATAGCATCCAGGAAAATCTCTTCTGCACCTTCTCCAAAGCCTCGACACCCTTCTTTTAAGGTGGTGACTGGAACTGAATGCAATACTCCAGGCAAGGCCTAGCTGAAATTATATAAAGCTGCAACATAACTTCTTGACTTAAGCTCAGTTCCTGGAAAAATGAAGGGAATCATGCCAAATACCTTTATTCCCACCCTATCAACCTGTGTAGCCACTTCCAGGGAGCCATGGACTTGGACCCCAAGATCCCTCTGCACATCAACACTGTTAAGGATCCTGCAATTAACAGTACTGTATACTGACCCATTTTATTTGATCTCCAATAGTGCAACGACAGGTTTGATGGATTAAACTCTATCCAGTATTTCTCTGCCCATAACTACAACTGATACAACCTGTCTTCTATGCTAACTTTTAGATCATTTTATCATCTGAAAACTTACTAAATTAACCACTTACATTTTCATCCACGTCATTTATACTGTATATATCACAGATATCGCAAGTCCCAGTACAGATCCCTGCAGGACATCAGTAGTCACAGACCTCCAGCCAGAATAAGACCCCTTAACCACAATCCACTGTCCTCTACAGATGATACAATTCTGAGTCCAAACAGTGAATTAGAGTCATAGAGAAGTACAGCACAGAAACAGGCCCTTCAGCCCATCTAGTCCGTGCTGAAACCATTTAGACTGCCTACTCCCATCGATCTGCACCGACCATAGCCCTCCAAACCCCTACTATACATGTACCTACCCAAACTTCTCTTAAACGTTGAAATCAAGCTCACATGGACCACTTGTGCTGGCAGCTCATTCCACACTCTCATAACCCTCTTGAATTCCATTCATCTTAGTCTTCTGGATAAATTTCCTACAATCTTCTCAAATGCTTTCCTGAAATCTATGTAGACAACATTCATAACTTTATCTTCATCACCTCCTCAAGAATCACAAGATAACCATGCTGATTGTCCTTAGTCCATCATTTTACAAATGCTTATAAATCCTATTCCTAAGAACCCTCATCAGTAGCTTCCCTGTCACTGATGTGTGACTCATTAGTCTATTGTTTCCAGGATTATCCCTCTTTTCCTTCTTGAAAAATGGGACAACACTAGCTGCTTGACAGTCATTGGACCTAACCTCTGGCTACAGAGCACACAGGGATATTGGTCCTGACCCATCAATCTCATCTCTTGCCTCTCAATAACCTGGGGTTGATCCCATCAGGCCCTGGGGGCCTATTCACCTTAACATATTATGGTACGCACCCGACTGCGCCACCTCCGGGGGTTAGAGGCTCTGATTCTCCGGAGTATGGATAGCTGATGCGGTCCCTTTAAAGATTTTGTCCTGCTCCGCTGATTGGAGGCCACGATTCAGTGCCAAGACTTGGATATTTAAAGAGCCCCTGAACTCAGGTTCGGAGCTCCATCATCAGCTCAACTTTGGTTCAGTCTGCGATTCCATTCAGGATGTCTGTCTCGCCGGATTCTCGTCTCGTCTCGCCAAGTTCTCATCTAGCACGTAGTCAAGAATCCTATTCTTGCCTCAGCCTCGAAACCATGTCTCAATTCTAGCCTCTGATACTCCAGCACTGGGGTCCTTACCATCCTCACCTAGGCCTTTCATCACATAATGTCCTTTAAAGGACTTCATTATCTCAAAATCTCATAGTTTATTAGCATGTTCCAGACTTAACTCCATGTCCTTCTCCTTGGTGAATACCCATTTAGGACCTCACTCACATCCTCTGCCTCCTAGCACTTAAAACATCCTTTACCTTTCAGTGGGCTCTCCTATTCCCTAGTTATCAGCTTGATCTTGATGCATGTATAGAATGCCTTTGCATTCATCTTAATCCTAAAAAAGCTTTTTTATGCACCCTTTTGGTGTTGTAACCAATGCTCCCGGGCAACCAACAGGTGTGTGGTGTAATCCAGTTTCATGGTGCTAATGGCCATAAAAACCTGTGGATTGCATTTCAAACACAACACTGATTGAACAAAACAATGGAATCAGCACCTTCATAATAACATACATTAAACATATATTAATGAGGTTTTTCTTTCATCTTCATGCAATAATTGCAATTAACTTTATTGACCTAGCCGATGAAACCATTCAGAGAAAGTGAATTTGCAGCCTGACATAGCCTGTTCAAATATTTCTACTGATATAGCAGCAGAACCACATCTACCCGGAGTGAAATTCAATGTCACCTTCAGCACAGAGCAGAGAAAAGGCCCATTGTGCAGCTCACTAAAACACAGTGTTTCATCTTTTATGCTTATTGTTCACATACAACATAGATTATGATCACATTGAAACTGCTGTCACATAGCAAGTCTCCACCCTTCCTAGAAAAATAAGCATACCACTTTTCACATGAGAGAGAACCCGAACCACAGAGGTGTCAAAAGAGATGAGCTCAACCTGCTAATGGTTAAATAAACATTGCAGATAGCAGGTGAAAGGAAAGACCTGTGTTCATTGTAAAACCACAGCTGCCAACCGCATAGATTTTGTTTAAAAAACGGATTTCCGTATTGCAAAGCTTAACACAACAGTGTGGCTTTATCTTTGGGGTTCATTAGCAAACCAGGTTTAGCAATCAGAATTTCATCATTACAAATCTGATATTTCTAGCATGGGTCAAAAAGAAATAATGAAATTTTCATACATTATACCTTTAGCATTAAGAAACAATTGTTTTAACGTAGTTGATCTTTGTGTCAAATTGAAGTTAGAATATATCCATATTAAAAAGTGAACTTTATCTTGAGCATAAGAACTCAGAAACCTCATAAAACTATTAAACAATAATACCTTGAGCACATCTACACGGCGCACTGTCGCAGGGAAGCAGCATCCATAATCAGATACCCCCCACCATCCAGGCCATGCTCTCTTCTCGCTGCTGCCATCAGGAAAAAGTTAGAAGAAGCCACAGAACTTGCACCACCAGGTTCAGGAACAGTTATTTCCCCTCATCCATCAGGCTCTTGAACCAGTGGCACAGACAAAGGGCTGCAGGAACTCAGCAGGCCAGGCAGCATCAATGGAAAAAAGTACAGTCAATGTTACAGGCCGAAAGCCTTCGGCAGAACCAATGGAGTAACTTCATTCAACTTCACCCGCCCCATCACTGAGCTGTTCCCACAAACTATGAACTCACATTCACGGACTCGTTAATTCATGATCCTGATATTTATTGCTTATTGATTCATTATCATTATCGCTTTTCTTTCTTCTGTATTTGCACAGTTTGTTGTCTTTTACACCTTGGATGTTTGTCTGACTTGTTGGGTGCAGTCTTTCGTTGTTTCAATTATGGTTTTTGAATTTACTGAAAATGCCCACAAGAAAATGAATCTCAGGATCGTGTATGGTGACATATATGTACTTCAATAATAAGTTTACTTTCAACTTTGAAAAATAACAAAATTGTATTCATACAACTAAGTAGGCTTATGTCAAGGACAAACATACAATAGCCAAATTAAAGGTGCATCTATGAAAGTAAACACAAGTAAAGTTTACTGTAAATATTAAGCTAACCAATTGCCCTAAGCTCTTATTATCTGGTAAGGGAAAAGAGGATTACTGTAGCAAGGTAGAAGCATTGATAATAATCGATGGACAATAAATAATAGCAATTGCTCGCACATCTAAACAAAGCACAGTATATGTACATAATATGGATGAATAAATAAAGTTCCTTCTGAACATCAGGCAGCTACTTTGCTGTTTCTTTAGCATTTGTCTGTTTTGCGAGGCCGAGTGGCTACCTTGATGCTCAACCCAGCGCAGGTAGAAGGCCTGCAAGGAGGCGGCTGGATTCGAACCCGGGACTTCTCACCCCAAGTTCCGGTATATGGATGCCACTACACCAGCAGCACGGGAGGGCTGTAGGTTACATCACAGTTCATCACATCACTTCAGGGGATAGAATGGGGAAAAAAAGTAATGAGAAAGTGGAAATGACAGGATCATAGTTTCCTGAAAGTGGTAATACTGGTGAATAGGATGATGGAGGCCTACGGCATGTGTGCTTTCATTGGTCAGGGCATGGAATACATGTTGCACCTTTACAAAGCTTTAGTTAGGCCACACTTGGAATATTGTGTGTAGCCCTGGTTAACATACTATCGAACCTGGGGATGACCTTTAGAACATAGAAACAAAGAAAATAGAAAACCTACGGCATAATACAGGCCCTTCAGCCCACAATGCTGTGCCAAACATGTACTTACTTTAGAAATTACCACGGGTTACCCATAGCCCTCTATTTTTTTAAGCTCCATGTACCTATCCAAAAGTCTCTTAAAAGACCCTATCGTATCTGCCTCCACCACCATTGCTAGCAGCCCGTTCCATGCCCTCACCACTTTCTGCATAAAAAACTTACCCCTGACATCTCCTCTGTACCTACTTCCAAGCACCTTAAAATGTGCCCTCTCGTGTTAGCCATTTCAGCCCTGGGAAAAAACCTCTGACTATCCACACAATCAATGCCTCTCACCATCTTATACACCTCTATCAGTTCACCTCTCATCCTCCATCGCTCTAAGGCCGAGTTCATTCAACCTATTCTCATGCATGCTCCCTAATCCAGGCAACATCTTTGTAAATCTCCCCTGCACCCTTTCTATAGTTTCCTCATCCTTCCTACAGTGAAGTGACCAGAACTGAGCACAGTACTCCAAGTGAGGTCTGACCAGAGTCCTATAGAGCTGTAACATTACTTCTCTTAGTTGAGAGAAGTTTCCTATTGATGAAACACAATTAAGCAATTAAGGTGAAAGGCAAAAGAACCAAACAACATGAGGAAAATGCTGTTTACAATGCCTATAAAAAGTATTCACCACTGCCCCAACCCCCCCCCCCCCCGGAAGTTTTCACGTTTTATTGTTTTACAATATTGAATCACAGTGGATTTAATTTGGCTTTTTTAACATTGATCAACAGAAAAAGACTCTTTTATTTCAAAGCAAAAACAGATCTCTACAAAGTGATCTAAATTGATTACAAATAAAAAACACAAAATAATTGCATTAAGTATTCTCCTCCTTTAAAATGACCCACCAAGTCAGCACTGATGTAGCCAATTGCTTTTAGAAGTCACATAATTAGTTAAATTGAGATCACCTGTGTGCAGTCACGGTGTTTCAATTGATTATGGTTAAAAATACACCTGTATCTGGAAGGTCCAACCGCTGGTGAGTCAGTATCCCGGTAAAAACTACACCATGAAGTCAAAAGAACACTCCAAGCAACTCTGCGTAAAGGTTATTGAAAAGCACAAGTCAGGTGATGGATACAAAAAAATTTCCAAGTCACTGTATATCCCTTGGAGTGTAGTTAAGTCAATCATCAAGAAATGGAAAGAATATGGCACATCTGTAAACCTGCCTAGAGAAGGCTGTCCTCAAAGACTGAGTGACCGTGCAAGAAGGGGACTAGTGAGGAAGGCCACTCAGAGACTTACGACAACTCTGGAGGAGTTACAAGCTTCAGCAGTTGAGATAGGAAAGACTGTGCATGCAACAAATGTTGCCCGGGTGCTTCCCCAGTCACAGCTTTGTGGGAGAGTGGCAAAGGGAAAGTCATTGTTGAAAAAGCTCACATGAAGTCTTGGCTAGGGTTTGCCAGAAGGCATGGGGGAGACTCTGAAGTCAGCTGGAAATAGGTTCTGATGAAATCAAAATTGAGTTTTTTGGCAAACACGAGGAAATCTGCAGATGCTGGAAATTCAAACAACAACACACACAAAATGCTGGTGGAGCACAGCAGGCCGGGCAGCATCTATAGGGAGAAGCACTGTCAACGATTCGGGCCGAGACCCTTCCACCAGCATTTTGTGTGTGTTGTTTGAGTTTCTTGGCCATCAGGCTAAATGTCAATTCAACGCACATCATCAAAAACACACCATCCCTACCGTGAAGCATAGTGGTGGCTGCTTCATGCTGTGGGGATGCTTCACTGCAGCAGGCCAGGAAGGCTAGTGAAGGTAGAGGGTAAAATGAATGCAGCAAAATGCAGGGAAATCCTGGAGGAAAACCTGATGAGGTCTGCAAGAGAACTGAGATTTGCGAGAAGATTTGTTTTTCAGCAAGACAGTGACTCAAAACATAAAGCCAAAGCTACACAGGAATGTCTTAAAAACAGCAAAGTTAATGTCCTGGAAAGGCCATGTCTGAGTCCAGATCTCAAAGCAATTGAGAATTTGTGGCTGGACTTGAAAAGGGCTGTTCACTCATGATTCCCATGCAATTTGACAGAGCTTGAGCAGTTTTCTAAAGAAGAATGGGGAAAATTTGCAGAGTCCAGGTGTGCAAAGCTGATAGAGATCTATCCACTCAGACTAAAGGCTGTAATTGCTGCCAACGGTGCATTTTCTTAACTAAATGCAATTGTGAACAATAGCCAGATCAAAAATGCTGATCAAGTCAACTAGTTCCCAAAGAGAACTCTGATAGGCCAGTCAGGTGGTTCACTGCTGCAAAGTGATAGAACATAGAAAAATCATAAGAAATAAGAAACATTAAAGAATAGTAGAAATACTGGAGTCATGATAATCATGATGAAGTCTGCTGGAGAGAGACATTTATACACATGCTGTCCTCCATAATTCAGAGAGATTTACTAAATACTGACTTGAAAGGGGTGAGTAATTATGCAATCAATTATTTTTTGTTTAATAATTGTAATAAATTTAGAACAATTTGTAGAAATTTGTTTTCACTTTGACATGAAAGAGTCTTTTCTGCTGATCAATGTCAAAAACGCCAAATTAAATCCACCGTGATTCAGTGTTGTAGAGCAATAAAACGTGAGAAGTTCCAAGGGGAGGGGGTGAGTAATTTTTACGGTCACTGTATATAGCAAGTGGTTGGTGTCTGGAATACCCCAGTGGATTAGTAGTGGATGCAAATACAAATATAGGACCTCTCTCTCTCTCTGAAGATGCAGTAACTCCCCTCTCTGTAATGGATCTTGGACTTCTTGATGGAAAGACCCCAGAAAATCTGAGTTGGCCGCAACATCTCAGGCTCCATCATGCTGAGCGCTGGTGCCCCCCGACGTTGTGTGCCCAGCCCACTGCTGCTCATGCTGCTGACTCACTGCCAGATCCGGCTCAAACCACGTCATCAAGTTCGCCAATGATACCACAGCGGTTGGCCTCGTCGGCAACAATGATGAGTTGGCATACAGAGAACATGGAAGTGTACAGCACATCACAGGCCCTTCGGCCCACAATGTTGTGCCGACCATGTGACCTACTCTAGAAACTGCCTAGAGAGGAGGTACAGAGTCTTGTCAAATGGTGTGAGAACAATAACTAGAGCCGCAACGTGGACAAGATAAGAGATAACTGTGGACTTCAGTAAGGTGCAGGTTGACCACTCTCCACTGCACATCAATTGCTCTTCTGTGGAGGGAGTGAAGTGCATAAAGTTCCTTGGTGTCCACATAAAGGATGATTTGACCTGGACCCACCCTTCCTCTTTACTTAAGAAGGCACAACTTTCTCAAACTTCCTGTAATGGCCCCCAACTCCAACCCCTCCTTCACCATTTCCCATCCCCTTTTCCCTCTCACACCTTGTCTCCTTTCCTGCCCATCGCCTCCCTCTGGTGCTACTCCTAACACCCCCCCCTTTCTTTCTTCCATGGTCTCTGTCACTTTCACCAATCAACGTCCCAGCGTTTTACTTCATCTCTCCCCCTCCAGTCTTCACCTATCACCTGGTGTTTCTCTTTCCCCTCCCTCCCCTCCACCTTTCAGATCTACTCCTCAGCTTTTTTTATTCCAGTCCTGCCAAAGGGTTTCAGCCTGAAACGTCGACTGTACTTTTTTCCATAGATACTAACCAGCCTGCTGAGTTCCTCCAGCATTTTGTGTGTTTTTCTTGGATTTCCAGCATCTGCACATTTTCTCTTGTTTGTGAAGGATCTAAAGTAGTGGTCGCCAACCGGTTGATCGCGATCGACCAATCAATCTTTGAGACTTTCGAGTAGATCCCGAAAAAAAACGAAAATCAATACTCAAATACATTATGCCTGATAAACATTTTGTTGCAAATATCTAGTAACTTCTACTTTGAAAAAGGACCACTTGACAACTTTGTGCCCAAAAGGAACAACTTTATCTAGGATGGTAAAACGATATTCGCATACAGAGGTTATCACTAACACGCACCGGGCAGAAAAGACCAGAAGGAAAACCCTTTAACCCTGGAAACAATCTCTCTTTACAAACAGTTTTGCGTAGCGGGAATATTGCTATATTACCATAATCCTAATTGGTATTAATTTATCTTTATAATGCTCACATTACAACACTTCTCCCCCTTTAAATTCCAACATTCCCCAAATGTACAAGAAATGAGAAACAAAAACAGTGGTGTCATTAGCTTGCGTACCCCTGAAACTTATACTAGTATCTCAGTAACAGTTTACCAATACCAGGAAAGTAGAGGAGCTGAAATTGGGGTTGAAGGCCCAGCAAACATGTAGCTCACAGGACATGGATCTACAAGTGTTAAAGGACTTGTCACTCTGGGAATATTTTTCACGGCAGTTTGATGAATCCCTGGATGTAATGCAAACAGCTCAGCTTGTTGTATTGGTCAGAATGGCTTTCCAGGATTTTACAACAAAGGAGGACTTCCTCACTCTTTTGCACTTAAAGGAGAGAACAAGAGGTGAGGATATTTACAATGAGTTAAAAAAAATGCCCGTGAAATGACATCCCCATTCATAAACTGGTGGCAATTACTACTGATGGAACCCCAGCAATGCGCGGCGTGCGTGTTGGTTTTATAGCACTGTGCCGTAATGACCCTGATTTTCCCGACTTCCTGGATTATCACTGTTCATCAGCAGGCCTTGGCTGGGAAGGTCATGGACTTTTCTCATGCAACGACACTGGTGGTCAAACTGATAAACTTGATTCGAGCAAAAGCGCTTCAGCACCGCTTATTCAAGGCATTATTGGATGAGATCAATGCCTCTATGCCTGTTTGATATGCTAGCTAGTGTTTTCTTGGTTGAATTACGTAATCTGAAAGTTTGACAAAAGCATTGTATGTAATTAAAATACGATTAACCCAAATAAAGGGCCTCAAATTGGAAATACAATCTGAACTGTTCTTTCTCTAAACAATTTAGTAGGTCGATCTTGCCTTTCATTAAGGCTGAGGTAGGGGACCTTGGACTTAAAAAGGTTGGTGACCACTAGTCTAAAGTATTGTTGAGGATCCCTACCACCCACTCCACAATCTCCTTGACCCACTACTGTCAGAAAAGAGGTACAGGAGCATCAGGAACTAGGACTGCCAGTCTGGCTAACAGCTTCTTTCCCCAGGCTGCGAGACTAATGAATACCCTGTCATCACCGAGGTCTCGTCACTAGGAGAGCAAGCTGATTACTGTTCTCCTGTGCTGCACTTTACCTGCATGCATTTTGAATTATATTTTACTATCTTGTTTGTGTGCTGTATGTGACAGATGTTGTAAGGGTGCACCGTGGTCCAGAGGAACGCTCTTTTGCTTGGTTGTATATATGTACAGTCAGATGACAATAAACTTGAAGTTGAACTTGGATTCAAAGGAGAGCTGGAGAAGTATGTGGAAGGAAAATATGCAAGGTTGTGGGGAGAGGGCAGGAGAATGGAGAATGGCTGGAGTGATATTACATATGGCCTTGTGAATTACTGTTACCATCCCTTGATTCAGTTGCAATGATTATGAAAAGAAAAATGCGTCCTGATGGAGAAAGTGACCAATTGATCCTATGTCCAAATCAGTTACCATGGTTACCTTTGTCCGAAATAAAGCAGCTCAGCAATTTTCCAGCTGATTTCCTGATCTTAATCAGACTATTTACAGTACTTAACAGATCATTACTTACTAGCTAAAGTGTACTTGGACACAAAAGAACATTTCAAAGATTTTAAACTTACTTTAGCAAGCTCATAAAACTCTCAAACCCAGCCTCTTTTGTGTCTTTCTCCCACGACTTCATTATGAAGGATTGTCGGTTCGAAAAAAAGGGGCTCTTAGTCAATTTAACAACTTGCGGTTTGGAAGAGCAAGCCCTCCTACAGGATCACAAGCCTGTTGAAGGGCTTGGAGGCCTGCGCGCCTCAATGACCAGAGAGCTATGTTGGCTGGAGTCTGGGCTTTGTGCTTTGGCTCTTGGTTGGGTCACCACCCATACATAGAAACATAGAAAACCTACAGCACAATACAGGCCCTTCGCCTCACAATGTTGTGCCAAACATGTCCCTACCTTAGAAATTACTAGGCTTACCTATAGCCCTCTATTTTTCTAAGCTCCATGTACCTATCAAAAAGTCTCTTAAAAGACCCTATCGTATCCACCTCCACCACCTATTGGCAGCCTATTCCACGCACTGACCATTCTCTGAGTAAAAAACGTACCCCTGACATCTCCTCTGTACCTACCCCGCAGCACCTTAAACCAGTGTCCTCTTATGGCAACCATTACAACCCTGGGAAAAAAGCCTCTGACTATCCACACAATCAATGCCTCTCATCTTCTTATACAACTCTATCAGGTCACCTCTCATCCTTCGTCGCTCCAAAGAGAAAAGGCTGAGTTCACTCAACCTATTCTCATAAGGCATGTTCCCCAATCCAGGCAACATCCTTGTAAATCTCCTCTGCACCCGTTCTATGGCTTCCACAGTAGGAAGGAAACACAATTTTTTTTTTCTCTCTTGCTAAATGAGTAACTGCAGGACACTTACATTCATGGGTAGGGTTATTTGCAAATGCAATGCAAACTTACTCGGAAACACAACTTCAATCATTCCTACAGACTGTACATGGTGCTTAGAGAAAATCAGATTGTAGTTCCTTGACAGGTCACCTGGAGCTTCTTTTTGCCATTTGTTAGTTGATAAGCTGCCAGCCCATCACATAGAACCATAGAACACTACGGCACAGTACAGGCCCTTCAGCCCTCCATGTTGTGCCGACCCATATAATCCTTAAAAAAGAATCCTTCTATACCCGTGTGCAACAGTATGGGCAGACAGACGGAGGGCAGTAAGTAAGTAGACCGAACTGTGTATGTTACTACAGATTCTTCCTAAATTGACAACTATTTATTATTTGTGACCATTTGGGAATATTTTGGATATTAGCAAACAGAAATCTTAGCCAGATAGGAGGTGAGTTTGGTGGGTATATTTAGTAAAGTTTCCCTACCTGGGGTCTGCAGAATGCTCCGTTTATGATAAGGCTCCATGGCATCAGAAAGGTTGGGAACCCCTGATTTAGAGGAACATGTAGTACTGAAACCTCCAACTGGACCACAACCTTGTCGTAGTGTTTGGAGGCTTGTATGCCTCAATCTTTTTTAAAATTAAGAATTTGCAGGGCTTTGGGGAAAGAGTAGTGTAATGGGACTAATTAGAAAGCTTTTGAAGACTCCCAAGAGTCTTGCCATTAATACTGTATTCTGCGATCATATTTGACTGACCAAAATGAACCACTTTACACTGATCTGGGTTGAATTTCATCTGCCACTTCTCAGCCCAGTTTTGCATCCTGTCAATGTCCCACTGTAACCTCCACACTATCCACAACACCTCCAACCAAACAGGTCAAAAGGTAGAGGACAGACTAAGAGTACTCCATGTTTGTGGGTTCAATCCTGACTGTAAAACAAAATTGTTATGGAAACAGGAATGAAGAATCCTTCAAAACCTTTCTAATTAGTCCCATTACACTACTCTTTCCCCAAAGCCCTGCAAATCCTTAATTTTTAAAAAAGATTGAGGCATACAAGCCTGCAAACATTACGACAAGGTTGTGGTCCAGTTGGAGGTTTCAGTACTACATGTTCCTCTAAATCAGGGGTTCCCAACCTTTCTGATGCCATGGAGCCTTATCATAAACGGAGCATTCTGCAGACCCCAGGTAGGGAACCTTTACTAAATATACCCACCAAACTCACCTCCCACCTGGCTAAGATTTCTGCTTGCTAATATCCAAAATATTCCCAAATGGTCACCAGAATGTTTCTCCAATCTGATTTTCTCTAAGCACCGTGTACAGTCTGTAGGAATGATTGAAGTTGTGTTTCCGAGTAAGTTTGCGTTGCATTTGCAAATAACCCTACCCACGAATGTAAGTGTCCTTGCAGTTACTCATTTAGCAAGAGAGAAAAAAAATATATCACGTTTCCTTCCTACTTTTCCTCTTGCACGAGCACTAAAACACCACAGGTTAAAACCAGTTTGATCCAGTTCCTGTAAAACCCATCTTATCTCTAGCACAGCATACTTCCTGTGAACACCCCAGCCTCCCGGTAACTTGACTGCTGTATACTGAAACTGGGCCCTAGTCCAAGTCTGCCACTGCAGCCTGCTGCTGCCATCACATGACTGTGTCTAAAGTGTTCATTCATACTAAAAGAATCAATGGGAAAGTACATGCATGCTGTTTATGCTTTTCCCTGGTAAACTCTCCCTAGATGAACTCCAAACAGTAAAAGCTCTGGCCAAGTACTCATATTAAAAACGCATGCAGGCCCATTGTGTGATTAAATACAGTCCAGAGTTGGGCTTAGCTTGCATAGTTGACATTATTGCTAAATAGAAGTTGAGCTTCCTCTCCTAATTTTCTGGAAAATTCTTTTCACACATATGTTCTCATTTTTTTCTTTGACTTGGGTTAAAAGGCAATTATGCTCTTGTTGCAGATGTATACAATAGAACTTTCAGACCATAAAATCCTCTAGGGGATCGAAAGCTACACACATGACATTGAAAGGTTAAAATCTTTTTTTTCTCTGCAATATTTTTTCAATATTTAGTGTTAAATGTAAGTGTTGATCTCTGCTGCTTAAAGTTGATTCAATTGACTGGAAGTCCCTACAAAGGGCTGAGTGCAGCTGAGAGGATCATCAGGCTCTCCCCACCATCCATCAGGAGCTCTGCGTACGCCAGGCGCTTAGTGTTATCAAGGATCCAACCCGTCCATTCAACATCCCCTTTGACTTCCTACCATCAGGCAGGAGACTCCAATGCATAAAACAAGGATGGTCAGTTTGGGGAAACAGTTTCTTCCCTCAGGCAATCAGGCTTCTGAACTCCCTGCCGCAACGTATTCAAAGTGCCACTGGTTAATCTGTTCTGTAGCCTACAATACTTTAGTTTGTTTATTTATCTGTAATTCATCTGTAGATTTTATCCTCACTTTCCTAAGTTAGCGCGTGCTTTCTGTATGTTAAGTGTAGTATTGTGCTTTACACCCTGGCTTGGGGAAATATTGTCTCATTTGATGGTATACATGTATATAGTTAAATGACAATAAATTTGACTAATATTTAATGCAGTTATATTGTTACTTTGCGTGTTTACCTTCAGTAATTAAGGACTTTACGACCCAATATTCTCTCGTATTTCAGCTACAGTTCCGGTATTAATACAGACAATTAAATCAAACAACTCAAAACATAAACTAAAAATAAGTTTTATTCACAAATATAGTCACTTAAAAACTGTGAATTGATGAATTTATTTGCATATTGCATGCAAATTTGCAGTCAACATTGCCCAAGCCGTTTATGACAGAAAAGGAGAATTTTCTTCACCCATACCTGCCCGCAAACTTCTTTCATGGTCTTCGTATGGCACATGTGGTTTTGATGGACCCAAATGAATGTGGTCCCTGCTACAAGGATTTGGGGTCTATGTGAGCAGGATGTGGTCCTTCAGCTAACGAGACTGAAGAATTCTTACTGGGGTATGCCAAATTTAAATCTTAAAACACAGGTTAGAATACTGCCTTTGATGAAGTCATGAAAAACAGGGGAGGGAAATATAAAAATATTGTTAATTGGTCTATTATTATCACATATATCAAGATGAAAATGCCATTTCATCCAGTTAGATCACTGAACCAGAAAAATAGTTGACTTTCAATAAGTAGAATTTGAAAAATTGAGATTCATTTTTGCAAAGGTAAATTTTAAGTGCTTCAGAAGTTGACAGTAGTTAAGTCATGTCATGACATTAGATGCCTTCTACACTTGAACAGATAAGGTCTTTTTTTGGCATGCTTAGGGTGTGTATCTAATAGTTCAAAGTAAATTTTATTATCAGAGTACATGTATGTCACCACATACATCCCTGATATTCATTTTCCTGTGGGCATACTATAGAGTAGTAACTATAGAAGGATCAATAAGAAGGTCAAGAAGAGTGCAGAAGACAACAAACTGTGCAAAGGCAAACAGAAATAAAGAGCAACAAATAACGTGAACAGGAAATAAGATAAGGAGTCCTTAAAGTGAGATAATTGATTGTAGCAACATCTCAATGGATGGGTAAGTGAGTGTAGTTATCCCTTTTTTTTCAAGAGCCTGATGGTTGAGGAGCAGTAACTGTTCTTGAACCTGGTGGTGTGAGTCCTACGGCTCCTGTACCTTCTACCTGATGGCAGCAGTGAGAAGAGAGCATGGCCTGGGTGGTGGGAATCTCTGATGATGGATGCTGCTTTTCTACGACAGCGTTTCATGGAGATGTGCTCAATGGTTGGGCGGGCTTTACCTTTGTTGTCCTGGGCAGAATCCATTATCTTTTGTAGGGTTTTCCATTCAAAGGTATTGGTGTTTCCATACCAGAGCATGATGCAGCCAGTCAATGCACTCTAGCTAAATATAATAATTTCACTGAGAAACCAGACATTATCCCAGACAATTATTCCCTGTATCACTGGGGTACCTGTGGTTTGACTACGTAATCATCTATAAAATGTTACTATTCCTCCACAAGGCCTTTCTGATAGCATCCCATAAGCCCACCATCTCTAACATTTGAAAGATGAGGATTAGCAGACACATGAAGACACCATACTCTGCAAGTTCTCTTGTGAAATGCACTCCAAGCCTAGTTAGAGATATATGACTGTTCACTTATTATCATGAGTCTAGATCCTGGAAATTAGGATCTAGCAATACATTGACAGAATGCATCAGCCTACAAGAGCAAATGCCTACCAGCTTCTCAGTTGAAATCAGGCATGGGTAAGAAACTATAAATAAGTAAAATAAACAAACTCTGGTCAACAAATATAAAAGCACAATCTATCAGAAATACAGTCAGCCCTCCTTATCCGCGAGTTCCACATGCGTGAATTCACCCAACCGCGAATCGAGAAAACCCGGAAGTGTTTTTCCAGCACTTGTAGTTCAAGCATGTATAGACTTTTTTTTCCTGTCATTATTCCCTAAACAATGCAGTATAACAACTATTTACATAGCATTTACATTGTATTAGGTATTATAAATAATCTAGAGATGATTTAAAGTATACGGGAGGATGTGAGTAGGTTATCGTGAATCAGGATCCAAAAAAAAAATGGAAGTTCTCTTAATGTCAGAACAGGTACATCCAGTATTATTTAGCGTCAGATAGTCAAACATTTGTCTTAGTATATAGTATATATTTTACTTTTCTATGCATATAAAACTCTTAAGAAACGTATGTATTTCCATAATTAAACCATTGCATTGCTTAGTAATAATTGTAGCTTTTATCGGGGCAGGGCCTTTTTTACTTTATACTTTAAAATTGTTCCGATTGTTGACTGACTATAGCCTAACGCTTTTCCAATGACCGATGGCGTTTTACCTCTTTCCAATCGCTTTATTATTTCCACTTTATTTTCAATTGTGATCATGATTATTTTCGTGAATAGAAACACTGTGGATTCAAAGCTCCGCCAGGTCCTAAAGACCACCGCACTGAGACAGGTTAAATAAGGTCCTGAGTTCTGCTGGGTCCTAAAGTACACCGCAATGAGACAGGTTAAATAAGGGACTTGAGCATCCGCGTTTTTTGGTATCCGTGAGGGGTCCCAGAACCAATCCCTTGCGGATAAGGAGGGCTGACTGTAAACATCAGTGCACACATCTTTAATGCATGTGTTTTTCTTTAGACTAAAAAAAGGTTCTGTATTACATTTCCTGCATGCCACAGAACTGTGAGTCTGCACACTTTCAGCCACCATATGTTAACAACTCTGAATGTAGTGAAGCATTTGTTTCTTCCCCTTTGCCATCCAATTTCTAAATGGACATTGAACCCACAAACTCTACCCCACTGCTGTTTTTACAAACGTATTTCCGTTTTTGTACTAATTATTTTAACTTAATGGTTGTATGTATGTAGTCTCAGTCTGAAATGTCAACTGTGCTTTTTTCCATTGATGCTGCCTGGCTTGCTGTGATCCTCCAGGTAGGTGTGTGTGTGTGTGTGTGTGTGTGTGTGTGTGTGTGTGTGTGTGTGTGTGTGTGTGTGTGTGTGTGTGTGTGTGTGTGTGTGTGTGTGTGTGTGTGTGTGTGTGTGTGTGTGTGTGTGTGTGTGTGTGTGTGTGTGTGTGTGTGTGTGTGTGTGTGTGTGTGTGTCTGGATTTTCTGCATCTGCAGATTTTCTCTAGTTTGAAATTGAACCAACAGGATTGTTACAATAATTGAAAGTTTCTTGCCACCAATTCTCATTTCCCAGTGTAGAATTTAATTGAAGTGAAAATGGAGCAATATCGATAGATTATTGGCACTTACTGTAGTCAATTACAGAACAACAGGTTGGGCTGGATTATAGTCTACTATGTTAAAACTGTGAGAATGAAAAGAAGGGCAAGGTCATGAGTCAACAGTTTATGACGTGGCAGAACTGGTTATTGGGAGGGACAGCAGTGCACACTAAAATCTTGCAAACAAAATGCAAGGTCTTTGAATGATTCATACTTAATTTACAGTTTAATCCAGAGAGTGCAAAACCCCAGGGCCAGATATTATCATAAGGAAAACAAATGTTATTTTACAGTCGAGTCACAGTTCCCATCAATTTCACAAACAAGACTGGACTTCAGTCTCTCACATCTCTCCCATTTCCCGCACATCTGCCCTCACCCCATCCACCCACCACCCCACTCGGGATAGGGTTCCCCTTGTCCTTACCTACCACCCCACCAGCCTCCAGGTCCAACATATAATTCTCCGTAACTTCCGCCACCTCCAACGGGATCCCACTACCAAACACATTTTTCCCTCCCCCCCCTTTCTGCTTTCTCGCAGGGATTGCTCCCTACGCCACTCCCTTGTCCACTCGTCCCCCCCATCCCTTCCCACCGATCTCCCTCCTGGCACTTATCCTTGTAAACGGAACAAGTGCTACACCTGCCCTTACACTTCCTCCTTCACCACCATTCAGGGCCCCAGACAGTCCTTCCAGGTGAGGCGACACTTCACCTGTGAGTTGGCTGGTGCGGTATACTGCGTCCGGTGCTCCAGGTGTGGCCTTTTATATATTGGTGAGACCCGACGCAGACTGGGAGACCGTTTCGCTGAACACCTACGCTTGGTCCGCCAGAAAAAGCAGGATCTCCCAGTGGGCACACATTTTAATTCCACGTCCCATTCCCATTCTGATATGTCTATCCATGGCCTCCTCTATTGTCAAAATGAATCCAAACTCAGGTTGGAGGAACAACACCTTATATACCGGCTGGGTAGCCTCCAACCTGATGGCATGAACATTGACTTCTCTAACTTCCGTTAATGCCCCTCCTCCCCTTCTTACACCATCCCTGACATATTTAGTTGTTTGCCTGTTCTCCATCTCCCTCTGGTGCTCCCCCCCCCTTTCTTTCTCCTGAGGCCTCCCATCCCATGATCCTTTCCCTTCTCCAGCTCTGTATCACTTTCGCCAATCACCTTTCCAGCTCTTAGCTTCATCCCACCCCCTCCGGTCTTCTCCTATCATTTTGCATTTCCCCCTCCCCCCACTACTTTCAAATCTCTTACTGTCTTTCCTTTCGGTTAGTCCTGACGAAGGGTCTCGGCCCGAAACATCGACAGCGCTTCTCCCTATAGATGCTGCCTGGCCTGCTGTGTTCCACCAGCATTTGTGTGTGTTGTTGTTTGAATTTCCAGCATCTGCAGATTTCCTCGTGTTTGGACTTCAGTTTGCATAGGTTTATTATTTCACTTAAATTCACGTTGGGCAGCACAGTGGCGAGGTGGTTAGCACAACGCTTCACAGTACAGGCAACCTGCGTTCAATTCCTGCCCCTGCCTGTAAGGAATTTGTACGTTCTCCTCGTTTATTCCAGGTGCTCTGGTTTCTACTCAGTCCAAAGATGTACCAGTTCATAGGTTCATTGATCATTGTAAACTGTCCCATGATTAGGCTCAGGTTAAATCGAGAGATTGCTGGGCGGCGCATCTCGAGCGGCTGGAAGGCCCTGTGTCACTCTTTATCTCAATAAATAAATAAGTATTTTCAAAGGTGTGTGAGTGTATTTTGCTGCCAGCTCCCAATAATAAGAAAAGCTGAAAATTACAATTAGAGTATATGGGTATATCTTATTGTAATATAATTTCTTTTATTAATTGTAATGTGCTGCTGCACGTCAATGAATTTCAAGACTTGTGTTGGTGATATTAATTCTGATTCTGTATAATTAGTGTTTTTTTTTAAAGTATTCAATTACATAATAAAGAATGGTAAAGTTTTTTTTTACCAAAAATGTATACAGTAGTCCACCATTAACAATATTTAAAATGACCAAAGACAAAATTTACAGACACTGTAAGTGTGAAATAAAGACAGAAAGTAACGCAAACGCTCATCATTTCAGACAGTATTTGTGGAGAAAAAAGCAGAGTTATTAAGTTCAAAGTAAGTTTATTATCAAAGTACGTACACGTCACCACATACAACCCTGAGATTCATTTTCTTGCAGGCATATTCAGTAAGGCCAAGAACCATAATAGAATCAATGAAAGACCGCACCGGAAGTGTGGGCAAACAACCAATGTGCAAAACACAAACTGTAAATACAAAAGATAGATAGTTAGATGGATGGATAAATAAATAAGTAAATGAATAAATAAGCAAGCAATAACTATCAAAAACTATTGAGAAGAAGAATCATTGAAAATGAATCCATAGGTAGTGGCATCAGTTCAGTGATGGGATGAGTGATGTTATTCCCACTGATTTCTTTGTTGTGTGGCTGCCTGTAAGGAGGCAAATTTCAAGGTTGTATAGAATTACCCTCTCTGGATCAAAAAAGTATTATTATATAGTAAACATCGATAAATACTTTGAACTTTAATGTATGGACAATATTTACTATAAGTAAATCAAATTTTATACATGTTTATATGAATTACATAAGCAGATGTTTTCCTACAAACTTATTTCCAGTTAAGTAAAATAGTTTAAGCAGAGCTCAGCAGGCCAGGCAACAACTATGGAAAAGAGTAAACAGCTGACATTTCAGACTGAGAGCCTTCATCAGATCTGATGAATTGTCTCGGCCTAAAATGCTTCCATTTTTGCTCAATTTTCCATTGAGAAGCATTTTGAAAATTAACCATTGGCCCTGTTTTCTGTTTCTCTGATGCAGCACAAAACTGCAGAATAAGATAAAGAACAGAATAAACATAAATACGTAAGATAGCTTATATATGTTGATTGTTTAATTGTCAATAAAGTGACACTAGACACAGGAGTATCTGCTCATAAGGTGACTCTGATAGGAAATTATAAAGTAGTGCTGGTGGGGTGGGTTGGTGGGTGGAGATGTTGAACGGTACTACTGCTTGGGGAATATCTTATAACCTGATCCTTACTAAACACCCTGGACATACTTTGAACATTTTCTTATCTGAAGTGGCTGTAGAATGTATACACTGTCGGCCTGCCAAATGACTGTTCTGAAGTATCGGAAAAAGAAGTTTTATAGGGTAAAAATATTTTTGCAAAGGAGCATTCAGTCCTGTACCATTAGTAGTAATTATAATTACGTCTTTGTTTTCCAAAAGGGGCATGTCAGCGCGGACAATGATTACGTGTAAGTTGTTAACTTGAGGCCCTCCGTTGGTCAGATGTTGCGTCCCAGCTGTCTACGTGAGAAGCAAGGCAGGGCTGTAAAATACGGAGAGTATGCCACGGCTCATGTGGCGGGCATCCCCCCCTCCACGCAGCTGATGAATTCAAAAGAATGGCAGAGACCGATACAGTTTGGCACAGCCACGTCCGCAATCAACGGCGAACTCAACTTAGGACTGCCACAGGGACTCCAGCTACGGATTCTTCCCCAGGGTTTACTCCTGAAGCCTCTTCTATGAGTGAGTAGGGCCACAAGACAGCAGAGGTTTGAGCTCAAACCTTACCTTCTTCTAGATACGCTGCCAACCACCGCTGACAATGCCCATCTGAACCTAAGCAATTTGTTTTAAGGTGCCAATAACCCGCCTTTGCCCCTCCTCCTGTCCATGGATATAGTTCTACCATGCTTAGTGGCACACAGAAAGGCCAGGAGCTGGACTTGGTTGTCAGAGGTTATTTGAGGTGCATGCCATTGGGAGCATTTAATATGCAGTGTGAGCTTATTCCCACTACCACCCCCAGCTATAACAACCTTAACGAACCAAGTTATTAACACACGGAAAGAATCCACTTGAAACTCAATGGTGAGCAGAAACACTGAGAAATTGCTTGAAAGAATAGTTAGTCATCATTTCAATATCTCCTTTTATAATAATTCTCCAGAAAGGTGGACTTGCCTTCTGACACTTATCCATAATTATTTTGATATTTAAATATTTCTGTTTGTGATACACTTGCTAATTAGTAAATTAATAATGCAATGAGTCGAAACACTTAAATGTTTTTGTGAAAATAGTGATCTTATTTGACACAATCTGGTTATCATTATTCTTCCGTACCTTTTATTGTGGGATTAGAACAACATCCAATATAATCCTTAGTTTATTTGCCTATTATTACATATTTTTAAAGTTCAAACTTCAAAGTAAATTTATTGTCAAGGTATGTATAGGTCACCGTATACTGCCTAGGGATTCATTTTCTTGCAGGCATTCTCAATAGAGCAAAGAAATCCAATAAATCAATAAAAATCACACGCAAAGACTGACAAACAACCAACGTGCAAAGAAAGGCAATCTGTGCAAATAAATAAATTAATTAAATAAATACTGAGAGCATGTGTTGTAGAGTTGTAGTCATTATAAAATAGCAACACTATCTACAAGAGAAAGCCATTCTCTATCAAAATTATTCAACGGGTTTTCAAAGGAGCTATCATAACTACGCCCCTACAAATGTGGTTTGATGCTGCCTACAGGTAAATAGCATCTGGAGGAGAAGCAGATTATTATGGAGTACTTAACCTGATAATATCTCCCAACTAGGCAACTACTTGCTTCTATCCCACGTAATTCTATGGAATGAGCTGCCAGAGGAATTGGTTGAGGCGGGAACAATAATGCCATTTAAAAGAAACTTGGTTAGGTAAGGGGTTCCCAACCTTTTCATTGTCCTTGGTTAATGGTGGGGATTCGCAGACACCAGGTTAGGGGCTCCTGGTTTAGAGGAATATGGGCCAAGTGTGAGTAATTGGGTTCACTTAGATGGGCATTTTGATTGGCATGGAGAGGTTGGTATAAAGGGTCTGTTTCTGTACTCTATAGATCTAGGACTCTACCTATGACTCTATGACAAGGGCTTTTGCTGGGAGTTGCTATGTGCAAATCTTTCATAACTTCTGTCTTCTAGCTCTGTAAGAAAGCAAAATAGTGTAAAAGTCAATTGCCTACAATCCACTCTGCGTTGTCAGCTTGTGCTAATTAAAACAATGTTTCTAAAGTGCCACATTAGTTAGAGAGAGTTCTAAGCTCATTGCATAACCCATAAAATCCAAAATTCCAAAATCCAAAATTTTTTTGAGCACTGACATGACAGCACAATGGAAAATTCCACAAAGCTATATGTAGGTCACAGCCAGTTCTGAGAAGCGACCTCATGTACGTAATGAAGAGAAGTTAATAAAAATAGAAAACTACTGTATAAAGCAAAAAATCTCTTGATTGTGTATTGTCAGCGTCTGAGTGAACGGCATGCTGATCATGAAACAAGCAAAGGTCTATCGTGACGAACTGAAAATTCAATGTAATTGTGAACATTCAGTAAGCTAGATGCAGAAATTTAAGAAAAAACACACCAGTAAATTTTTAAAGTATCTGCTGATTGTGAAAATCTAGCACCAGAGCAAGTCTACAATACTGAATGTTCTATACCTTACATAAAACCTAAAATAAAGTCAAACACATGTATTGTAACCTTTTCATGAAAACATGGTGTTGAAAGTGAAATGCAATTTGTTGCTGTTCAACAGCTGATTCAGGTATTTTCCGATGCCTTTGTGCTGTTTTTGATCTCCTACACACATTATACTTTCATTGCAATACAGTGTGCAAAAGGTCCCCCCAGTCCTTCGAGCCACATCACCCAGCAAACCCCATTTCACCCTAGCCTAATTACGGAACAATTTACATTGACCAATTAACCTATCAACGGCTACGTCATTGGACTGTGGGAGGAAACCAGGGCACCCAGAGGAAACCCACATGTCCATGGGGAGAACGTACAAACTACTTACAGCAACGGGAATTGAATTCTGGTCGCTGGAACTGTAAAGCATTGTGGTAACCACTATGCTATTTTTGTTAAGTTATGGTATGCAATAATTTTTGCCGTTAAGTACACATGTATGATGAACAAGTGTAAGACAAAGACTGTTTACCGGTAGCACATAAACTCAGTCAGAAATGATGGCAATCCCAAGCTATCTCATTATATATCTCAAAATCCAAAAAGATCCAAAATCCACAACACTTCCATCCCCAAGGAATTGCAATAAGGGTACTCAATCTGTACTTGCTGTTGGATCGTATTCTAGAGTTAGGGTATATAGCAAATAATTTCAACAGCAGCCAGTTTTCAGACCTGAATGTGGATTGTATATTGAAATTAAAATGCAGCTCAGAACAATGGTCTTCCTGGAGTTGTAGACTGAGAGATTGCAAACCACGAAATGCCCCATTCATTTGAGATATCTGCATTCACATGAATGCAGCTAGGGAGGCAACGGTGATTAACATTCAATCTAGGGTATCTGGAATGCTGGTGTGAAGATTTGGATGTTCAAAAATTATATTCAAAGAACAGTTATTATCAAAGAATGTGTAAATTATACAACCTTGAGACTTGTTTGCTAACAGACAGCCACGAAGCAAGAAACTTGATAGAACCCAACTTAAAAAAAAAATAAAGGCCAGCCCCAATGCACAGAGAAAGAGGGGTAAAAACACAAATCATACCAACAATGGAAGTGAGCAATAATAACAGATTTCTGAACCAAACTGAGCCCTTAGATCCAAATCCCCGGAGCAGCCCAGGGTAGTCCCAAAGCCTCAGAATTCAGTTCATCATATCACCGTGGCAAATCGCCACAAAGTTTGCACACATGAAGCACTGCAACCAAGGGCAGTCTCACAGCCTTGGTGAATAAATCATATGTAACTTAACTGAAGCATTGTCAAACCAAAACATTGAAGCAAGCAATGTCATGGTAACTAATGAAACTATATTGAGTTACCATCAATCTTAAGGGCACAAAAATTTGGTGTACATTGAGCTTAGGAGGCCTCTTCTTCCAAGAGTGTCTCGAATACAATGCCTGCTTGATTTGCTGAATAAAGACTTCTCCGTCCACCAGCTTCAGTGTCTCTCCAGATACTTGGTTCACAGTCACAACACTTCCTACACTTTTAGAGACACATCAACAACTGTATCCATCACTATGAAGGCAGAGGGGTGCAAACTTAACTTTATTCATTGATAGAGTAACTAGAAGACACTGGTACAGCCACATTTAGAGTACTACATATGGTCTGGTCACCCTGCTATGGGAAAGGTGTCATTAAATTCAAAAGGGTGCTAGAGAGTTTTACAAGAATGCTACCTGGACTGGAGGGTTTGAATTGTAAGGAAGTGCTGGATACTCTGGGTATTTCCCACCAGAGTGTAGAAGGCTGATTGGTGATTTTAATAGAGGTTTGTAAAATTGTGAGGAGCTTAGGTAAGATGAATAGCCACAGAGTACTGGAGTCCAAAATAGAGGGCATAGGTTTAAAATTGAGAGGGAAAATATTTAAAAGTGAACTTTATCACAGTGAGGGTTGTCTGTACATCGAACAAGCTGCGGAAAGGAAGTGGTCAAGGCAGCTGCAATAACAAGTCAGACATTTGGTCTGGTTCTTGAGCAGGAAAGGTTTAGAGCAGGGGTTCCTAACCTGGGATCCATGAACCCCTTGCTTAATGTTATTGGTCCATGGCATAAAAAAAAGGTTGGGAACCCCTGGTTTAGAGGGATATAAGCCAAAGGAGGGCACTATCTTAGCTAGGAATCTTGATCAGAGTGGAGAAGTTGGGCAAAATGGCCTCTCTCTGTGCTGTGTGACTCTATTACTCTATGGCTTTATTCAATAGTCACTCAAAAAGTGCCACAAAAGAAAAGAAAAGTTCACAAGGTTGGGTTACAATGAGATGCACACTGACAAAAGGAAATAAAACAGAAATTGGAACAACAGGAAACAATGACTGGTATATTTTCAGACTAGCAGGCTGCTAGTGACAGCATGTTACAAACCTTGGCTATTTACAACCTTTATCATAGCTTTGATGAAATAGCCAAATTATGCTGTGAACTAGATGGCAAATAAAATGTGAGGAGCTTGTGGGCACTGAACGAGAGACTGAGTAAATGAAAAGCAAACAGCAGCAAAGAAATATAGTAGCAAAGAAATGAGTGGGAAATAAGATTATTCATTTTACCTGGAAATACACTCAGTGGCCACTTAATTAGGTACAGGATTGGAAGTCGATGTGACCTCCTACTGTTGTAATCCGCGTCCGCTTCAAGGTTCGACGTGTTGTGCATTCAGAAATGCTCTTCCACGCACCATTGTTGCAACATGTGGCTATTTGAGTCACTGCTGCCTTCCTGTCAGCTTAAACCAGCCTGTCCGTTCTCCTCTGACCTCACCCACTCATTGGATTTTTTGTTCCTCACACCATTCTCTGTAGACTGTATACCATTAAGCGAAGGGTCCATGAACACCAGGGTGGGAACCCCTGTGGTAGAGACTGTTGTGTGTAAAAACCCAGGAAGATCAGCAGTTTCTGAGATACTCAGACAACCCTATCTGGCACCTGTTGTGACTGTGACAACATTGGAGAAACTTGAGATGTTGTGGATATGAGAGTCTTTATTCTTCATGACAAACAGACATTCTTCTGGAGACCCTCTGGGCAGAATCTCACAAACTCAAAAGCACATCATATTTTTGACCCAGAAGATCAATGGTATCAGCAGGTGATTCAGTACCATTTCAATAGATACAACACACTGTTTACTTCAGTTTGGCTGAGTGGAGCCACAACAATACAATCTCACTCAATGGGTTGGTCATGCTTCTGAATTGCCTATCTACAGTGGGAGACTCCACTGAATGTTCAGATACTTTTGCTGGGACAAACTAATTGACACAAATAGTCTAAAAGCTTCAGGGGACAGTGATCCCATATGCCAAATATTAATATTGTTAGTGCCGACTCTCTTAAGTTTCCCAACCACAGATAGATCAGCTCTTTGATGTGATAAGTGATAGTATAAATCTAGTCTACAAGCCCCTTGAACTTATTTACAACAGTGCAAATTCCATAAACCCATGCTTAGAGTGCTTAGGTTTGCTTAGAGTGATGATGATGTACTTGTCACGGTCGTAGATGAGTGTAAAATCATTCAGAGGCTTCCCCAACCAGAAGCCTTGGATAAAATATGAGATCTGCAATCTGCTGAGGGTCAGATCAGTGGCATTCAGGTCTGGCGTACAGGGAAGATACAAGAGGTCCAGGTACAATCTCTGGAAAGCCACCTCATGTGTGGTTCCAGACCAAACCTGAATCAATACCTGTGAAGGCTATTACCTCTTACAAGGTGAAGTGACATAGGTGACAACAAGGTGACGGAAAGAAAGGGGGAGGGGACCACCAGAGGGAGATGGAGAACAGGGGAGGAGTGATTGTGAGAGGGGCAGAGAGAGAAAAAAATGGAAAGAGAGGAAAAAGAAAAAAAGGGGGAATAAATAAATAAATCAGGGATGGGGTAAGAAGGGGAGGAGGGGCATTAACGGAAGTTAGAGAAGTCAATGTTCATGCCATCAGGTTGGAGGCTACCCAGCCGGTATATAAGGTGTTGTTCCTCCAACCTGAGTGTGGCTTCATCTTGACAGTAGAGGAGGCCATGGATAGACATATCGGAATGGGAATGAGACGTTCTTTCTCCCTAGGCCTCCCGTCCTATGATCCTTTCCCTTCTCCAGCTGTGTATCCCTTTTGCCAATCACCTTTCCAGTTCTTAGCTTCACCCCTCCCCCCTGCCCTCTCCTATCATTTCGGATCTCCCCCTCCCCCTCCTACTTTCAAATCTCTTACTATCTTTTCTTTCAGTTAGTCCTGCCAAAGGGTCTTGGCCCGAAACGTCGACAGTGCTTCTTCCTATAGATACTGCCTGGCCTGCTGCGTTCCACCAGCATTTTATGTGTGTTGGTAGCCGAATAAATTTCCTTTATACCACCTCCAAAGATACAGTCTTCTTTTCAGGCAAACGGCTCAAAAGCTCATGCAGTATTTCAGTTGAGTCTCACCAACAACTACAAGTCCTCTATCTTTAAAGTGCAGCTCCTTTGCGATGGTGGCGGAATGTCATTTGCCTTCTGAGCTATTTGTGGACCTGCCTGTTCACTTCTTGTGATTCAGATTCCTTGATCCCACTGTACTTCACCTACTTGTACTCTCTCCCCACTTAGATAATAATGTCTTTTAATTTCTCTGCCTGAAGTACATGACCTCACACTTCCCCACTTAATGCTGCACTTGCTAGTCCTCTACCCACTTACTTGATCTATCTATATCCCATTGCAGAATGACATGCCCTTCCGCCTATTTTTGTATCATCAGCAAATTTGGAAACCTTACAAAATGTTCCTTCCTCCAGTTTATTAATATTTATCGTGAAAAATTGTGGGCCAAGAACTGATCCCAGCAGTACTTCATTAGTCACCTGCTTCCAGTCTGAAAAGGACCATTTATTCCAACGTTCTGTTTACTATAAGACAGCCAGTTTTCAATCCATCCTAACACACATCCTCCAAGATCATGGGCTTCTAATTTATGCACCAGATTCTTAGGTGGCATGTTGTCAAATGCCATTTGCAAATTTAAATACACAAAACTGATTCTCAGAAGGGCCAAGAAAGATTATCCACTCTGCATTTCAGAGCTTTGATGTTTAAAGCTCTAAGTAAATTTTATTATCAAAGTACATATATATGTCACTATATACAACTATGAGACTGATTTTCCTGTGGGCACGTTCAGTAAATCTATAGAATAGTAACTACAACAGGATCGATGAAAGATTAACAAACTGTGCAAATGCAAATATAAATAAACAACAATAAATAACGAGAACATGAGGTAACAACATAAAGAATCATTAAAGTGAGATCATTGGTTGTGGGAACATCGCAGATGATGGACAAGTGAGTGTAGTTATCTTACTAGAGTGCAGTTTACTGTGTCTCGTCATACTTGAGGATTGTTCTTGTGTGAACAAAGTCAGCGGAGAGAAGTACTGGTAGATATAAAGGAGTCTCTTTATTCGACAAAATAAGATACAGCAGGCATCATACTGAAACCCCATTCAATGAAAGAAGGCCTGCTTGACCCAACACTTCTCAACTTTTTATATGCTAAAGATCAAAGAAACATTCAGGACAATTCAAACAAATCCATGTTTACAATGCTTCATTTGAACTACATTTCAAATGCCTGGATCTTCCCACTATCACACCAAAAATAAGTGTTCATTACTGTTGCATCCACGCAAGGCGATGTTGATTGGGTTTGTGCATATGTAGACAATTAGTTAAGTGCCTGTTTCCTGGTCTGTCTGGTCTGCATTTCGCTGTTCTGAGCTGCGTTTTCAATGCATATTCGAATCTGAAGGTTGATCACTGAAGTCAATATTTTGCTCTACTTCAAAAAGCCAAAACTCACTTAGACAAGGGCGAGGATATTGGTGGCACCCTTTCCTCACCCCCAGGCATTGTCTAGTTACTCAGTCATTGGATATAACAAGTAATAGAACATTCACCTAAACCAGTTGTTCCCAGCCTAGGCTCCGCAGACCCCTTGCTTAATAGCATTGGTACATGGCATAAAAAAGGTTACGAACCCCTGATTCTAAACTGTAGATTTTAATGGGTATGTGAACTTCAGTACATTCTAGTATGTTCTCAGCAAGTTTAGGAAATAGTCTCTCACTCAGAGCTGTAGTTCACTCAGAGGTGCACTCTCAAGACCCATTTTTTTTCCTAGAACGCAGACTAACATTTGTACGAAGATATGAATAGAAAAGGAAAAGACCATTGGTCCAACCACATTTTTACTGATGGATCACTCCCAAGGCATGCAGCCTCCTCAGAGTCAAAACCCTAGAGAAAAAATCTTCCAACCAAATCAGGAAATACTTCTCTAATTCCTATTTGCTAGCCACCACCCACTATGGCCAATTACAGATGGGCAATAGATGCGGTCTTGCCCACGCCAACCACTTCCCAAGAAGAAATAACAAAGACCTCCATTAAGAATGCAGTGCACCACTGGAAAGCTGCAACTGAAAACCTCAGCCAAGCAGCAAATTATTCTTGATAGGAGGAAATGCCTCTTCCCTCAAATTGTGGTTTATACTAAATCCATCAAACACTTAATCATAGCCAAAGGTTCTATTTTTTCCCCCTAAAGTAAGTAGCTCCAACTTTTTTGAGCCAATTTCAATAATAGGGCCTTAAAGTTAAATATCCTGAGGAGGCTGTTTCCCTTTGCTTCTTTTTGTACACATGATGTTTCTAGTTATGAACCTTGGAACTGAATTTTGTAATCCAAACAAAGGGTTCCTTAGAACCAACTTAAACATTTCAGATAATTGTATTTATTTACTGAGATACAGTGAGGAGTAGGTTCTTCCAATCCTTCAAACCGCACCGACCACCAACCCCCTGATTTAATCCTAACTTAATCACGGGACAGTTTGCAATTTACAACCTACCCACCAGTACGTCTTTGGACTTTGCACCTATTGTCTGTTGTCTATCGTAGGAGGAAACTGGATCACCCAGAAGAAACTCGCGTGGTCGCGGGAGAATGTATAAGCTCCTTACAGGCGACGGCGGGAACTGAACCCGATTGAATTCATGACCGTTTGAAAAACCATAGCTTAACCAGAGACACTCAGAACGGCTTTGTACGTTGTAAGCCATGCCTTACTAACTAGACTGCATTTTTCGAGGCGGTGACAAAGATGATTGATGAAGAGAGAGCTGTGGATGTTGCCTACATGAATTTTAGTAAGGCATTTGACAAGGTCCTCACGGGACGCACATCCAGATGATTAAGATTAGTGGAATCCGCAGTGAACTGTGGATGACACAGTGTGTTGGTTGTAAATATAAATGACACATTTCACTGTATGTTTAGATGTACATGTAATAAATTAATATGAATCAGAATTGGTCCAATGGATTCGGAATTGACTTGCCAATAAACATAAGGGATAGCGTCAATGAGACTAATTCAATGAGGCCCGTAACTAACGGTGGCCCTGCATTAGCTCATATTGGCCTACTGCTGCTTGTGAGTAAAAGGTAGATGAACGAGTTAGCAAGTTTGCAGAAAAACAGAGATTAGTAGTGCTGTGGATAGTGTAGAAGACTGGCAAAGGATACAGTGGGATGCAGGATAGCTGCAAATATTGGTGGAGAAATAGCAGATGGAGTTTAACCCAGCCAAATATGAAGTATTGCATTTCAGGAGATCATATGTAAAGAGACAATACACTATTAATGGCAAAACCCTTCGCAGTGTTGATGTGCAGAGGCATCAGACTCCTCAATACTCAGAGTCTAGACTGCCACCTACATCATTTATTATTATATTGTAATTTGTCCTCTACTGTGCCTATTGTCTTGTTTATTAATTATTGTACTGCCCTGCACTGTTTTGTGCACTTTATGTAGTCCTGTGCAGGTCTGTAGTCTCGTGCAGTTTTTATGTTGTTTTACGTAGTCTAGTGTAGCCTTGTGCTGTCTCATATAGTCTAGTGTAGTTTTGTGTTTCATGTAGCACCAGGTTCCTGGAGGAACGTTGTTTTGTTTTTACTGTGTACTGTACCAGCAGTGTATGGTCGAAATGTCAATTGACTTGACTTGACTTGATCTTGGGGCCCAGCAGGATGGTGACGGTGACCAGCAGTGACATCTAACAGACGGCTTATAAAGCTACTGGATATGCTCCTTCTTCTAAATATACTTCTTCTTCTTCTGAACTGAGATCGATTGCAACCTGTAATTTCCTTCTTCAAGAATGTATTTTTGGGCCAACCGAACGATCCGGCGCTTCGATAGCCTTCTGGGGGGATTCACCACAGTTATGTGCAACTAAGATGCTGGATCGCATGGTACATGGTACATCGCATCGATGTACGCTGCATCGCTTCCTAATGATGGAACAGGAACCCATGGTCGGCCCCATTACTCCACGCTGATTAAAGCGTCGAGCAGGATTAAGGTCATCAAGGGCGGGTGCGGAAAGTGAACAGGTGCTCAGCGCCATCTGCCTGCATCTGACAGGTCTGCTCGCTGCTGCCAGCGGGCCGGAGGTGCAGAGTCGCGGTTCTCATGCCTTTGAACTTGGGTGTGGCTGCATCTGTTGGGCTCCTGGACGAGCTTCACTCGCCCCACCGCTGAATGCACTACACGGCTGTGGACTCGCTTTCGGGTCTTTGCAGTTCCTGGTTCTTGTCTTTTTGTTGACTATTTTTTTGCTATTTGTGTGATTCGATCGAGACACTTCAGCGCTGAACTGATCTAACTCTGCAACTGTGGCCTGTTCTTTTTTTCTTTTTCCGTGCACTGGATATTTGATGGTCAGTGGCATTTTTTCTGAATAAGTTCTATTGTGTTTTTTTTCCAATTCTGTGGCTGTCTGCAGGAAGGTGAATCTCAAGGTAGTATACTGGCTGGCATCCATCTGTCTCGAAGGACAGTGGGTGGTGTTGATGATCATCACAACCCCGGGCAGAAGGTGTGCAGATCCTGAGATGCCCAGTCATCAAGAAGCCCCTCTCGGCCTCACCAGTGTAGTCCAAAGGAAAGCTTATGAAGCAATACATTTGGCACCAGCTAGGCTGCAGGAGCTGTCGGAAGGATGTTCAATGATGTCCAGGTACCTTAGGGGCTTCACTCCGGATTTGCTGTCTGGATTTACTACTGTAGCCTTCGTCTCTCCCAAGGCTGCCCACAAGGCAGTGAGGCTATCTACGCATCGCTGGGCATCTGGTTCACGAGCATCAGGGTGTGTGCACACACCGGTGGGCCTGCATGTTATGTGGGCAGGGGCCAGACCTCCTCGTCATCCTCTGTAGTTCAGCCTGAGTCTGAAAGGTTCAATTTCCAAGTGAGAGCAACAGGCACTACCCATTACACTACCACACCAGACGCAAGGTTGTACACTCTATACACACTTTGATCATAAATGTATTGGAATCTTTGAATCCAATTCCATAGTTTCCTGAAAGTGGCTACTCAGATTGATATGGTGATAAAAAACCATATGGCACCCCTGCCTTTATCAGTGGAGGAACTAAGTACAAGGGTCAGGAAGATGCGTTTCACCCTTATAAAACTCTCCTTCAATCGTTCATTATGTGCCATGTCATATGACATGGCCAATCAAGATCTTTCCATGATCACGATTGTTCTTGGCAAATTTTTCTACAGACATGGTTTGCCATTGCCTTCTTCTGGGCAGTGACTTTACCAGACGGGTGACCCCAGCCATTATCAATACTCTTCAGAGATTGTCTGCCTGGTGGCAGTGGTCGCATAACCAGGACTTGTGATATTCACCAGCTGCTCATACGACCATCCACCACCTGCTCCCATGGCTTCACGTGACCCTGATATGGTGGAGGGGGGACTACATTTTGCCTGAAGGTGACCTGCAGGCGAGCGGAGGGAAGGAGCACCTTACACCTCCTTTAGTAGAGATGCATCTCCACCCCCCACCCTAAATGTAGTAAGGCCAAATCTGGAGTAATGCATTGAAATCTCAGCCCCATTATAGGAAGACAAATGTGCAGATTGTGGACAACGTGTAGGCAGAACAGATTAGTTTAGCCGGGCATTTGATTACTATTTTAATTAATTTGGCAAAACATTGTGGGCCAAAGGGCCTGTTCTTGCAATGTTCCATGTTGTAAGCCAAAGTAAATACAAAAATTTGCCTTCATGTTACTTTTACTTAGACCATAAGATTTGGAGCAGAATTAGGACATTTGGCCCATCGAGTCTGCTCTGACATTTCATCATGGCTGATCCTTTCTTCCTTGCAGTCCCAGTCTCCTGCCTTTACCCCCCAAATGCTCACCCACCGCATCAAGAATGTATCAACTTCTGCCTTAAATATACTTGGTCTCTAAAGCTGCCTGTGGCAATGAATTCCACAGATTCAACACTTGGGCTAAAGAATTTCCTCGTCATCTCCATTCTAAAAGGACACCCCTCTATTCCAAGGCTGTGTTCTCTTGTCTTAGACTCTCCCACCATATGAAACATCCTCTCCACACCTACTCTATCAAGGTTTTCACCATTCGATAGGTTTCAATTAGATCACCCCTCATTCTTCTGAATTCCAGTGGACACAGGCCCAGAGCCATCAAACGCTCTTCATACGACAAGCCGTTCAATCCTGCAAACATTTCAGTTTCAGCACATCCTTTCTTAAATAAGAGGCCCACAACTGTCCACAATGCTCCAAGTGAGACCTCACCAGTGCTTTATAAAGTCTCGACATTACATCTTTGTTTTTATACTCCAGTCCTCTTGAAATGAATACTAACATCGCATTTGTCTTCCTCACCACAGACACAGCCTGCACAAGAACTCCCACGTCCCCTTGTGCCTCAGCTTTTTTGTATTTTCTCTCCATTTAGAAGATAGTCAACCCTTTCATTTCTTCTACTAACGTGCCTAACCACACACTTCCTGACAATGTATGCTAACTGCCACTTCTTTGCCCATTCTCCTGATCTGTCTAAGTCCTTCTGTAGCCTCTCTACTTCCTCAAAACTACCTGCCCCTCCACCTATCATTGTGTTGTTTCCAACTTTGCAACAAAGCCATCAATTCCATCATCCAAATCATTGACATATAATGGAAAAAGAACGTAACTTCTGGTTAGCCACCTCACCTCAGAAGGCTTACGCTCTGTGAGTTCAGCAGGCTGCAATTCTCAGAGAGTAAGCATTCTAAGGAGAGGAGTCAGATCAACCTTAGCTTACCAGAAGTTACGTTCTGTAGACCAGAAGCTGCACTGTCATCTTCTCTACAGAGCCATTGGCGAAAGGAAAGGATGAAACAACCAGATGGCTTTATGTTTATTCCATCTGCAGAATGCGATACAAATATCAAATTGACAATACAAGAGGAAGGTACATCAGCATGGTTCATTTTATTAAAGCCCAAACAGTTTATAAAATTAACTGATTTACTGAAGGATGCACAAATTGTGATATATGTACACGATCATAATATTGAGAACAATTAATTAACTAATAGGCTCATTATGATGGTTATAAAATAACTATAAAAGATCAGTAAATTCTGATTTTATTTGAATTGATTTTACAATCTAAAACTCAGTATAAACTAGTGCACTTTGAATGATTTATTCAAACGGTGATGGTATCTTCATGCAATATCTGCATTGTGACTGTGCTTTATTCACTTTGTAGCAACTTTGAGGTCAGTTTGGGACTTGCATCTCAGGTTAGAATGTTGTGGGTTAAAGTCCTAGTCCAGACACTTTACATAATCAGTGTGTTGTGTATTTAATATTTCAATAATAATTGAGTAATCCTGTAAATATATTGGTTGATTAAGCATTTCTGCTCATTTAAATTACTCATTATGGGTTATATGTATAAATACATTAATTGCAATCCTCATCACCCTCCCTCATGATAAGTCCATACCTCTCTTGATGTAAACTGGAACTACACCCGTATTTTCGGACTCCCGTGAGCTTCTTCAAACTAGTTTAATGTTTTGAATAACAGTGTGTTTCAGTGAAATATTGAGCAAGGGGAGACTTTCAGAGTAATTATTTATGAGGTGTGAAGTTATAGTGAATGAATACTCACATAGATGACAAGGATTTCTCGGCACTGCCTCTACTGTCCTGTTCTTGGTCAATATTGACCCCAGACAAGCTCAGAACAAATCGAGCAACTCGGGCATCAGATAAAATAAGATAAGCCGTCAGAAACAAATCTGCATATTTAACAATTTGGCCTCTGGTGGGGACCTTTGCTGTCATAGAGTTGTAGAGCACTACAGCACAAAAACAAGCCCTTTGGCCCATTTAGTCTATGCTAAACTAGTTAAATTGCCCACTCCCATCAACCTACACCTGGACCAGAGCCCTCCATACCCATCCCGTCCTCATGTACCTATCCAAACTTCTCTTAGATATTGCAATCGAAATTACATCCACTATTTGCACTGGCAGATCGGTCCACACTCCCACCACCCTCCAAGTGAAGAAGTTTCCCCTCATGCTCCCCTTAACCCATGACCTCTGGTTGTAGTCTCATCCAACCTCAATGGAAAAAACCTGCTTGCATTTACCCTATTTATACCCCTCATAATTCAGTCTAGTTTTTGTAATGTGTCATGTAACACCATGGCCCTGAAAAACATTGTCTCATTTTTACTATGTACTGTACCAGCAGTTATGGTCGAAATGACAATAAAAGTGACTTGACTTGACTTGGCTTGGTATACCTCTATCAAATCTCCCCTCAATTCTACGTTCTACGAGATAAAGAATGCAATTTAAAAGCATGGCTGGCCAAATCATAGCAAGACCTGGCTAGGCAGGTCCTTGCTTCAATTGCTGGGCCCTAATCAGATTAACCAGGCGGTAAATCTGATCAACATTTCCAGTTAGCCCCCACTCCACCCACTTCTCGACTTATTACCTCAGTCACTGCCCCGAACTGTAAAAACTTTTAACCACTTTTATAATGTGTACATTGTAAATACATGTGGGCATTAATGTCTGTATGCACATTTTATTCTATATCTATATTTCTAACTTTATTTTATTTGTATACAGTAATTCTTTATTCGGTATAATTGGTGAATGTGTTGTTGTTACTGTTGCATGTTGCACCAACACACCACAGCAATTTCCTAATACCTGTAAATGTAAATGGTGAAAAAAGCTGATCCCCCATTCTTGGTCTGTTCATTGGGTGGCGTGGGTGCATTTGAGAGCTGGGATAATGAAGGGAAGCAAAAGGGTCATCATCTTAAATTTGCGCCTTCCCCAAATCTTGCCAAATGCTAATTATAGACTAAGAAAACCTCAACACAAGAATTGGCTGATCTTGCACTACAAAGGCTAAATCCCACAATGGCAGCAAAATTACTGGGTGTTACAAGAATGTAAGGCAACACACACACACACACACGCACACGCACACGCACGCACGCACGCACGCACACACACACACGCACACACACACACAATGCTGAAGGAACTCAGCAGGTCGGGGAGCATCTATGGAAATGAATAAACAGTCGACGTTTTGGGCCGAGACCCTACTGGCTTGCACCAGCGGCAAGCTCAGGAGAGAATATCTTTCAGCTACTAGCTCTAGATTAAATCTGGTGCTGAGGCCCTTTGGACCAAACCCACTTCTAGGAGTGAGAGAAATGCAATCATACACCTTGGAGACACTGAGAGTTTGGAAATGTTGGAAATCCTGCGAGACACGCTCAGAATACTGGAGGAACCCAGAAGGTCGGGCAGCATTTACTCAGATTCAGATTATTTTCCACTTGTATATTGAAACATATAGTGAGATGTGTCAATTGCATTAATAACCAAAACCCCCTCCCAAGGGTGTACTTGGGACAGCCCACAAGTGAAGCCACACATTACTATGCCAACATAGCATGCCCACAATGCTTGACAGAACGTCACAGAAAATACTGAATGACAAAGCAACAACAGCGAAACAGGCCCTGTTCCTCTTATTTTGGGAAATAAAGAGTTGCTTCTGATAAAGGGTCTCAGCCCAAAATATCAACTGTTCATTTCCCTCCGTAGGTGCTGCCTGACTTGCTGAGTTCTGCCAGCATTTTATGTGCATTGTTCAAACCTTGCACCTCGCCCCCAGTCAATATCTGCAGAAAGATGAAGTGACACTGGATGAGATTCACGTTCACCTTCCTCGTCACTCTTAGATGTAGACAACTTAAAGGAAATGTAGGAGAAGGCGTACCGACTGTTGGCGTTGGTATCCACGTTGCCAGGCGCGTCCTAATGAGCTTCAGGATTACCTAATGTAAAAGATAAGCCTTTAACTCTGGAGACCTAAACTCCCTCCCTCCGCCTGCACTGGAAGCACCAGTCAGCCATCCGCCGCAGAGACATCATCCAGACTCAATCCACAAACACACCACACAGCACCAGAGGGTCAGGACTGAACCCAGGCTACTGACGCCGAGGCGGCAGCAGGAACTGTGCTGTGGCACGTCACTCACAGCGAGCATGTGAAGGTAAAGTGGATGTGGAGAGAATGTTTCCTATGGTGGTGGAGTCTAAGACCCAAACGCACAGCCTCAGAATAGAGGGGCATCTTTTCAGAATAATGGAATTTGTTGCCACAGGCGGCTATGGAGGCTAAGTCATTTAAGACAGAGTGATAGGTTTTTGATTAGTCAGGGCATGAAAGGATATGGGGAGAAAGCAGGAGATTGGGGCTGAGGGGGGAAATGGATCAGCAGACTCATGGCCATAATGGCCTAATTCTGCTCCAAATCTTCTGGTCTTATGGTAAACAGAGGGACTTGGCCTGCCGACATTATTCCTTCCTACAGTTCATGCGGATAAGGCAAACTCCAAATTGGCAGGACCTCAGAGACTCTAAGGGATATGGAAAGAAACCTTGTAAAACCAGCCACCGTTCCCTTCAGTAGGCTTCATGCTGACACTTTACAATAGATGCTCATGTCTTGGAGAGATTCACAACAATCAAGACACCTGTTGTTGGACTGGGCGAGCTGTGATCGTTTTCCTTATGAGGAGATTTCAAGGAGGCATTCAAAAATACGAAGAAATAGAATCTGTTTCTTTTGCCAGGAATCTCAGTGGTTATCACATGTACATTGAAATATGCAGTGGAATGAATGACCAGGGTTAGGTGGATATGGACCAAACACAGGCAAGTGGGACTACTTCAGATGGGAATACTGGTTGGTGTGGACCGGTTGATCCAGAAGTCTGTTTTAGTGCTGTGTGACTTTAATGACTTCCCGTGATTCTTTTAAGGAAATGCTACCTCTAATCCCTCAAATGAATATTTAATCCAATCCAGATTAGACACCACAGTTGTGCAGTGGATAGCAAGATGTTGTTACAGCTCAGGGCGTCGGAGTCCAGCGTTCAAAGGTTCTCTGTAAGCAAGTTTAAATATTCCTTCCCATGTGCACTTGGCTTTCCTCCTGGTGCTGCTCTTCCCTCCCACAGTCCAAAGCCATGCCGGCTGGTAGGTTAATTGGTCTTTGTAAATTGTCCCGTGATTTGGCGAGGGTTAAATTGGTGCGCTGCTGGGTGGCGGGTCTCGAAGGGCCAGAAGGGTCTGTTCCACTCTGTGTCTCTAACTAAATAAATCACCATTTATTATTGCGACACCACATTCTAATGCTTGCATTCACATTCATAAGGAATGGGTTAAACTGGAGAAGTTGCTGGCACAGTGAGAGTGAGAGAGAGGGTGTGACCCACAGGAGCTCTGTGGCTGTAAGTGGCTACAGGCCTAGAACAAAACAAAACTCCAAGTATTGGATTTTGCTTCAAAAGGACATCTATAAAACAGTGGCTTAACTGGGGGCAGAGCAACGAGTTAAATAATGGTGTATTCCTTGCGGCCAGCAATAGCAAAGCTGAACTTAAGGCAAAGCTACCACCTGGCAAGATCTGTAGTTCTGAATGCCAATCTGATTTAAATAGAACAGCGCTCGTAACCACTAATGATATAATAGGAGATATCCTACTCTTTAATCTGCAGTAAAATACCTTCACTTCCTTGAGGTTGTCCTTCTTGCAATTATTCTAATGAAAGCTTTTCTAAAGCACACAACTGGCCTGTGGCAAATGAACTGCGTGGGCACTCGACGAGATGGAAGTCATTGGTGACTCTGAGATCTTGAAGTTTAAAATTACCCCTGAGGTAAAACCTGGTTATTTTGATCTTTGTCGTGCTAAATAAACAAAACTTGTTCTGCATATGTTCGACAGATTTAGAAACTGTGGCGGTGACATTTACAGGATTTCCCGATTCAAAAAAGAACTACAGGAAGGGCCTCCCACTGCCTGGTGCCGACCACTTCCAGACCAATGGAAAACAGGCCTCCTTCAAGCAGAGCGTGTCTTTTGTTTTGCCTTTCTGTCTGTATCATTAAAACTCAATCTGGGATTAAATTTAACACAGCAACAGTCAGCAGAGGCCTTTCACTCAGCCAAGCTTCTGAATCAGCTTCATTTTGAAATGACTCTGACTCTGTTTGTCTAATCAGTGACAAACAAGAAAAACAGAACACTACACCAACAAGAGCCAAGAAAAGTTTGACAGCGCCGCTGTCTCTGTTGTCCAAATCCACCTTATGTAATTATGATTTCATACTAATCCCGTCTTCAAAGGCATCAGTCTGTCGACTGTGCCTTTCCTTTGGCCATTTGATCTTCTTTAGAACAATGGACCTAGAACAATTCAATCTTTATTCTGTCAGTGCATCCCTTTAGGAAAAACGTGGAACTGAAATAGGAACAATTGCTGCTTCTGATGAGGAAACACACCCTGAAGGAAAATCAATCATCAATGTTTCATTTAGTGTAATAATATCACTCGGCCTGCCGGAGTTACAAAGGAAAGCAGCCATGCATTCTGTGCTGGGCTGCCAGGATCAGAGCTCCATCACCCTCACACCACAGAAATTCCCGCACCCCCCCCCCCCCCCCCCACCACCACCTCCCCACCCTCTGAAGGAAAGACATTGTTATTTCAGCTCAAGCCATAAAATGGCAGGTCCTGACAACATCCCCTCAAAGAATGAGTAAACCAATTTAGTGAATTAGTTACTGGGACTCCATGAGAGAAGGATAAAAGCGATCGATACTGAGAAGGTAACAGCAAAGAAAATTACCCAGAGAGACATATCATATTGAAGATTGATTAGAAAAGCTGTAGTAATTTGTGAGCAGAATGTATTGTGAGCAGTTTTGGGGCCCCATATCTGAGAAAGAATGTGCTGGCATTGGAGAGGAGGTTTATCAGAATGATCCTGGGAATGAAAGGGTTAGTGTATGGGAAGCATTGGATGGCTCTGGGACTGTACTTGCTGCAGTTTAGAAGAATGAGAGGAGATTTCATTGAAACCTATCAAATAATAAAAGGCCTGGATAGAGTGGATGTGCGAAGGATGTTTCCAATCATGGGAGAGTCTAAGACCAGAGGGCACAGCCTCAGAATTCACATACTTCCCTTTAGAACAGAGATGAGAAGGAATTTTTTAGCCAGAAGGTGGAGAATCTGTTGAATTCATTGCCACAGACAGCTGTGGAGGCCAACTCATTGAGTATTTATAAATCAGAGATTGGTAGGTTTTTGATTAGTAAGGGCTTCAAAAGTTATGGGGAGAAGGCAGGAGAATGGGGATGATAAATCAGCCATGAGGGATTGGGCTGAATGGCCTCATTCTCCTATGTTATATGGTCTTATTGTCCCTGTTATTTATGAAATAGCAGTTTTCCTTGAGTATACAGAGTACTTGGAGTAATACTTATAATACTGGATGAACTCAGCAGGTGAGACAGCTTTTATGGAAGGAAATGAACATCTGACATTTTGGGTTGAAAGCCTTCACTAGGACCCTCATCATGAGTCACCCTCTGCCTCTTTTTTTAAACCATTGTGAAACGTGTGCCAATCTTCTGAGGCACTTCCCGTGGAGTCTGAGGTGGCAGCTGAGGCTATCGTGGGAAGGGCAGATTGGTTTGACTTATTCTCCCTCTCCTTTCTGCATGGCCATTCCCAGTGAGGATAGGATGGAATATTCCATGCAGGGTGCCCCCTTTGCCGTCTCCCATACCTCATACCATGTTGGGTGAGACGGTGGATGCCCGGAGTGTTTTGTTGTTAAATGCTTGGGCAACTGGAGGGCTTAACACCTGTTTCAAGCAGCAAGTTTTTAAGGTAAGTATCTTTAAGATCAGCCTTATTTGTCACATGTACATTGAAACATCAAAACATACAGTGAAATACATCATTAGTGTCAAATCAAATCAGCGAGGACTGTGCTGGGCCGCCCACAAGTGTTGCCACACTTCCAGTGCCAACATAGTATACCCTCAACTCACTGACCCTAAATGTAAATCTTTGGACTGTGGGAGGAAATTGGAACATCCGGAGGAAACCCACTTGGTCACAGGGAGAACATACAAACTCCTTACAGATTGCAGTGGGGAATTGAATCCCATTCTGACACCTTTTATTATATGATCCAATTTTGAGGAGATAATCTTCAAGGTTACTTGGCTCTAGACATAAATCATTGCAGCTTTAAAAAAAATATGTTTCCTATTTAGAGACAGAGCACAGAATAAACCTCTCCAGCCCTTCCAAACACACCACCAGCAACCCCCGATCAAACCCTTGCCTAATCATGGGACAATTTTCAATTAACCTACCAACCAGTACATCTCAGGACTGTGGGAGGAAACCAGAGCACCCGAAGGAAGCCCGTGTGTTCCATGGGGAGGACATACAAAATCCTTACGGGGACGGCAGGATTGAACTCTGAAATCCAATGTCGCAAGCTGTAATAGCGTCATAATAACTGCAGTGCTACCGTGGCATACCAAAACCTTTGTTCAATAGAAGTCCATCTCCTCGTTTCTCCAGTAGTTTAAAAAAACTTTGTACTTATTAGTGAAGTCACACTGATCATATTTTAAAGGCAATCTGTTACATTGTGGAGGAGATTGCAACTTTATCAATAATTTAATAAATTAAATTTAAGGCGGTTGAAGATTCAAATCACCTTGAAGCAGAGTGTTCTGGAATCCACTCTGCGGTGAATGTAAACAGAGGTAAATGTGAAAGATGGGTGGCACTATTGTTCCTCTAACCTGCATGGGTGCGTGGCCACACAATAACCAAAATGCTCCTGAGCACATAACCCTCGTTGCCACGCAGCTAGAAAAAGTTGAAAGATTTTTTTGTTGTACTGTATTTCATTATCCACTTCAATTAATAAATAAAATCAAAAGTATGTGATTTTGCAATAATACATGAAGTTCATCACACAGCCAATCAAAAGGTTCAAAGGTTCATTTATTATCAAAGTATACAACTTTGAAATTCTTCTTCTCCAGATAGCCACAAAACCAAGAAAGAAAAGAACAGTGCATGATCGTCAACCCCCAAATCCCTCCTTCCCACACAAAAAATGAACAAAAATGGGACGGGCACATCAACCCCCAAATCCTCCTCCCATGCACATAAAAAACTGAGAAAGATCGGGTGAAAAACATGGAATATAATAAACTGTAATACTAAATAAAATCTATAGTCCATGTGCAAAATGCAGAAAACCTGGGTAACATTTTCCAGGCACAGTGACAGGCCCTGCCCTTTCTGGTGGCAGAGCGATCCCACCAGCGATCGAAAGGCAGTCTCCCCTCTCTGGCGGCAGAGCAATCCCACCAGCGATCGAAAGGCAGTCTCCCCTCTCTGGCGGCAGAGTGATCCCACCAGCAATCGAAAGGCAGTCTCCCCTCTCTGGCGGCAGAGCGATCCCACCAGTGATCAAAAGGCATTCTCCCCTTTCTGGCGGCAGAGCGATCCCACCAGCGATAGAAAGGCAGTCTCCCCTCTCTGGCAGCAGAGCGATCCCACCAGCGATCGAAAGGCAGTCTCCCCTCTCTGGCAGCAGAGCGATCCCACCAGTGATCAAAAGGCAGGCAGCTGGTGCTCACCTTCCGCATTTGCCTCCACATTTCAATCCCCCTTGTCACTTTAATTGGAGAATAATGGAAGCTTTAATCGACAAAATGGAGTCGAACATCGGCTTGTCTTCTGTCTAAGTGGTTTGCACATGCTGCCTCTGCCTCCCGAAATCAGCAACAAGATTTCCTCCCCACATTGCAAGTGAGTTTCCGAAATGACATCCAATCAGCTGATTGAAAAGTATGTAAAGGCCAAGCATTCGGGGGTTGGGGGGGGGGGGGGGGACACCACAATCAACAGTGAACTGACAATGTCTCCTCACATGGTGAAGAAACATTTGCAAGTAAATTGCCAGGATTGGAGAACAGCTCAACCCAACCATCAACCACCCGAGCTACACATTTTCTGAATTATTTCCAATCCATTTCCCCTTTTGACAGGCACTACCATATTTCCAGGCAGAGTCAGTAGCTTAACCAACTAGGTCTGTCCATAAACCAGTGGATTTAGACTTTACAAAAATATACTACAAAGGAAATATGTAGAAGATTGGCTGATTGGCAGGAGGCAAAGAGTGGGCATAAAAGGGGCCTATTCTGGTGGCAAGTTGGGTTACACAGGGGTTGGTTTTGGGATCACTTCTTTTCATACTAAACGTCAATGATTTGGACGATGGAATTGACGGCTTTGTGGCCAAGTTTTCAGATGAAATAAAGATAGGTGGAAGGGCAATTATTGTTGAGGAAACAGGGAGTCTGCAGAAGGACTTAGACATATTGGGAGAATGGGCAGAGGAGTGGCAGTTGGAAAGTGTATAGGGAATTTGGAAGAAGAAATAAAGGCACAGGCTATTTTCTAAACAGAGAGAAAATTTTAAAAATCCGAGCTGCAAAGGGACCTGGGAGTCATCCTGCAGGATTCCCTAAAGGTTAACTAGCAAGTTTAGTCAGCAGTAAGGAAGGCAAATGCCATGTTAGCATTCATTTCAAGAGGACTGGAACATCAAAGCAAGGATGTGATGCTGAGAATTTATAAGGCTTTGGTCAGAATGCACTTGGAGTATTGTGAGCAGTTTTGGGCCCTTAATATAAGAGAAGATATGCTGGCATTGGAGAGGGTCCGGAGGAGGTTTATGAGAATGAGTCTGGGAATGAAAGGGTTAATGTACAAGGAGCGTTTGGTGGCTCCGGGCCTATACTTAATTGGAGTTTAGAAGAACGAGCAGGGGATCTCATTGAATCCTACCGAATATCAAAAGACCTAGAGTGGATGTGGAAAGATTGTTTCCTATAGTGCAGGAGTCTAAGACCAGAGAGCACAGACTCTGAATAGTGGGGCGTCCATTTAGAACAGAGATGCGAAGGAATTTCTTTAGCCAGAGGGTGGTGAATCTGTGGAATTCATTGCCATGGATTTCTGTGGGGGCTATGTATATTTAAAACAAAGGTTGATAAGTTCTTGGTTAGTCAGGGCTTCAAAGGTTACAGGGAGAAGCCAGGAGAATAGGGTTGAGAAGCATAATAAATCAGTCATGATGGAATGGTGGAGCAGACTCAATGGGCCGAGTGGCCTAATTTTGCTGCTATATCTTATGGTCTTATGGAAATAAGCACAGGAGTTAATGAACCATCCTAAGTTGCATAAAGATCAAAATGGCCGTTTTCACAGCAACATTTCACATAAAAACCTTGTTCAGCTGGATTCATTTCAAACTGGCAAGACAGCATGGTTGCTATGGGTACCAGCTGATGATAATGAGAATAGGAAGTGTTGGGGATGGGGAGGGAAATGAGAAGAAATCGATCATCATGCCTTGAAGCAAAGTGCTGCTTCAGTATGACAGGATTTTCTCAGCAAGCAGGCTGCAGCCCACAATTAGGCAAGCCTGGATGATTCACTTTCCTCTAACTGAGTGACTGCCATCAAAGTCCTTGCATTATGAACATCTGATGCACAGTGACAGCTGGCCCACTGCCAGCTCAGTATTATTATTTCAGTCACCGTGCATTGCACCGAGCATGGCCTAGAAATGGGAGGCAATTCTTTTACATCATAGCAGCTTTCTTCCTGTTATTGAAGAGTGGGTTCTTAACACTTCCACTCAGTTATTTGCTGTGTTGAGTGACAAGCCGTAAATGATACATGCTAATCTTCTGTAACTGCAAGTTGTCCAAATCATTGGCATTACAGTGGATGTTGTAGAATCCAATGATTCCAGTTAACTTAAATAATTTTTGTACTGAAGAAAGCAATTCGAATTTGAGATGCTATGGTCATAGAGCATTTCAGAGCAAGAACAGGTTGGGTTTTGGACTGGTGTGGTCCCTCATCACCCAGGACATGTCCTCTTCTCAATGTTTCCATCAGGAAGGAGGTACAGCAGCCCGAAGGAACACATTGAATGATTCAGAAACAGTTTCTTCCCCTCTGCCATTGGATTTCTGAAAGGACATGAACACATTTTTTAAATTTCTATTTTTGCACTATTATTTAATTTAACTGTTTTATACAGTATATATTTTGTAATTGAACTACCTACTGTAATTCACGCTTTTTTCTTTTACTGTATTATGGATTTCATTGTACTGCTCCCACAAAGACAACAAATTTCATGACATTTGCCACTGATATTAAACCTGATTCTCATTCTGATAAGTCACCAGCTTCAGTCATCATAAAAAGACTTTAACACCTCAACCATCTTTTCCCAAATACGAAGGATTCTGGCGGTGTGTGCGTGTGTTACTCAGTTTTCCCCTAGGTCATTTTAATTCTCCATCCTATCACACTCGGAACTATATATCTGTGGTCCCTTTCGCTGTGCTAAAGAGGTCCATGGAAGCTTGAAGAACAGCACCTCACCTTCTCTTCAGAGCATTCCTCAGCCTTCTGGATTCAATGTGAAATTCAACAATTTCATGTAAGTCTCTTCCTCTGATAATATCAGAACTGGCCATATCTTTATCTCATCCATCTGTAGCAGTAGGTCAGTTTCTTTCTCTCTCTTCTCTCTCTTGACGTGACACAGATACAGACATCGACATATACCGCTTGATTTGGTGGGCATTTCTCTCAGCTCTCACTTCCATTTCACAGATTTTAATCATTGCTTCTGTTTAATTTATTTCATCCTCTCTAATTTTCATTGTTAATCTATCCACCAGATAGCATAATCACAATGCCGACTCTAGTTTCGGAGATTTTCCAAAGTTGTCCTATCCATTTCTCCGATCTGCATTCTAAAACAAACTTATTTTTCTCTCTCAACCATTTCAAACAAAGGGAATTCAAACTCCAACTTTTTTTTCCCACATGTTCCCTGGACTGCTAACTGGTGCTGGCACTTTCTATTTTAGTTTGGATGGTTAAAAAGGTGTATGGTGTGTTGGCCTTCATTATTCAGGGGATTGAGTTCAAGAGCTCAAGAGGTAATGTTGCAGTTCTGTAAAACATTGGTTAGACCACACTTGGAATACTGTGTTCAGTTCTGGTCACCTCATTATAAGAAGGATGTGGAAGCTTTAGAGAGGGTGCGGAGGAGATTTACTAGAATGCTGCCTAATGGAGAAAGATGGAGTGAGCTAAGGCTTTTTCCTTTGGAGATAAGGAAGATGAGAGGTGAGTTGATTGAGGTGTACAAGATGATAAGAGGCAGAGGCAGAATAGACAGACAGTACCTTACTTTCAGGATGGAAATGGCCAATGCAAAGAGGCATAACTTTAAAGAAAGTATAGGGGTGTTTCAGACTTGGTTTTTAGCACAGAGATTGGTAGGTGCATGGAGAGTGGTGGTAGAGGCAGGTATATAGGGACATTTAAGAGATAATTAGATAGGCACATGGATGAAAGAAAAATGGTGGGCTAGGTGGAAGGGTTAGATTGAAGATTGATCTTGAAGTATAGGTTAAAGGATTGACACAATATCATGAACCAAAGGCACTGCACTGTGCTGTACTGTTCTTTGTTCTATTTATCTTTCCTAGGAGAGGTGCATCCTTTCAGAGGAGAAAAAGTATAAGAAAAGTACATGGATTAGGGATATACACTGCGTTATCCCCTTAATCTATCATACCCCTTCTTGTGAAGTTCCAAACAAATACTTCTGTCAGAGTCAGTTAATTTCAATAAGGTCCATGCTTTTAAAACAGTTTTTTTCAAAAAGGAAACTCTATTGTTTTTTCAAACAATTATCAATTATTTGTGGACACACCATAGACTTCAGATACTGGAATCTGAAGAAACACACAGCATTCCTAATACACGTAAATGTATATGACGAATAAATTTGGTCCTTGAAAAAATTGAAGGAACTCAGCAGGTCAGGCGGGATCTGTGGAGGGAAATTCACAGTTGACGTTTTGGGTCAAGATCCATCATTGTGAAGGGTCCCAACCCAAATGTCAATTGCCAATTTCTCTCTGTAGATGCTGCCTGACACACTTGAGTTCCTCCAGAGTTTTGTGTATTACAATCAAATATTTGTAAGTTAAAATGAACATGTAATAACGATCAGATATAAGAGCGGAATTAGGCCATTTGACCGATCGGGTCTGCTCCCCCATTTCATCATGGCTGTTCTCTTTCCCTCTCGTCTTCTGCCTTCTCCCCATATCCTCTCATGCCCTGACTAATTAAGAATCTATCACTTCTGCCTTAAATACACCCAATGACTTGGCCTCCACAGCCACCTGTAGCAACAAATTCCACAGATTCACTGTTCTTTGGCTTAAGAAATTCATCCTCATTTCTGTTCTTAAATGGACATCCCTGTATTCTGAACCTATGCCCTCTGGCCCTAGACTCTCTCATCATAGGAAATATCCTCTCCACATCCACTCTATCGTGGCCTTTCACCATTCAATGGGTTTCAATGAGATCCCCCCTCATTCTGAAATCTAGTTTTCATCTGTCATCTATCTCCATGAAAGCTAGTTTGGTGCAACACAGCTAGGATATTTCTGATCACTACACTACAGGAAGGAGACAACTATGCTGGTGAGGGTACAAAGGAGATAGACCAGAACATTGGCTGGGATAGAACACTTTAGATACGTGGAGCGACAACTGGCTGGAGCGGAAGAGGCTAAGGGAGTAACCTAACTAAAGTATAGAAAACTGAGGAGCATAGAAAAGATGCATAGTGACAAACCTTTCCCCATCCTCGTTCTAAATTCTCCTGTGATTAGGCTAGAATTAAAATGGGAGATTGCTAGGCAGTATGGCTTGAAGGCACAGAAGGGCATTTTCCATGCTGTATCTCAATAAATACATACATAAGTAAATAACAGGAACATGTTTAAACGATGACCATATACTTAAGGAAAAAAATAAGAGAATTAGAATGATCTGAGGAAAAATATTTTCACCTAGAGCAGGAGTTCCCAACCTTTTTTATGCCAGGGAAGCCTCCGAGCTAGAGGGTGGGTGCACTGCAAGCAATCTCGGAATTTTTTTTACAAGTATCTGGATGCTTCACCAAAGTTGCAGACCAAGTGATGGTAAGGGGATTAGTAAAGATGAGTACTTAGTGGTCAACATGGAAAAGGTGGGCTGAAGGGTGCTGTTTCTATTCTCTATGACTCTCTAAGTTTGCCTCTATATTTGTTCAATGCAAGATTAAAGCAACGGGCAAGTCACATTTCGTCCTCACACATCTTGGTACGCTAGCCCTATCCATATAGCTTGTATCTTAAGCATCAAGGAACTTTTGAGTCATCAGTTATTCCGAAGTATGGGGGAGTTTGATATGGTGTTTATTTTTCAATTGGGAAGTCAACATGCTTCTTATTTGTTAGGATGGCAAAGGACACTTGAAAACTTTCTGCAAGAACTTACTGGACCAGGTAGTGTTGTGTCTTTAAAGGGAATATCAGACGGGTATTCAAGTTGGTAGGAAAGGGTTATGGTGACAGAGCCAGGCAAAGAGCTTACTTTTGGTTTATTCTCACACTATTCTCACACTCTGTCACCATAACCCTTTCCTACTAACTCGATTACCCGTCTGATATCCCCTTTAAAGACACAACACTACCTTCGCACATGGTAGGAGCAAATTCTGTGGACTGTTCACCTTAGTGGATCTGCCATTTACCTTTACCTTGTTTTGTGTATTAACTTTATTTCTTATTATTTGGCATTAACTATATTCAGTAGAGAGAACGTCTGCTGATCATGAGTTTCTTGCACCTTTCATACCCTGGCCACTTCCAGCCAGGACGGTTTCCCCATAGCATTAAAGAATACCTCATTGTGACCTTGAAAACCAAAGCACAGCAATCCCAGCAACAACTTGAGTTTTACACATCATGTGACCCCTCATATTTAATGCCAGTCGGATGAGCTTTGAAGACAAACGAACAAACCACCCCTGTGGTCTTAATCCAAACTGAAATAGTGGCTCACAGTGGTTCAGGATGCATAACCAGATTCTGTGATGTCTATTTGTAGTTTAGCATCCTGATAGAGAGAAGACCATTAGATCAAGGAACAGAATTAGGCCATTTGGCCCATCGAGTCTGCTCCGCCATTTTATTACGGCAGATCCATTTTCCACTCAGCCCCAGCCTCCTGCTTTCTCCCTTGTATCTCTTCATGCCCTGACTAATCAAGAACTTATCAGCCTCTGCCTTAAATATACTTAATGACTTGGCCTCCACAGCCACATGTGGCGACGAATTCCACAGATTCACCACTCTCTGACTAAAGAAATTCCTTCTCATCTCCCTTCTAAGTAGACGTCCCTCTATTCTGAGGCCCTGTCCTCTGGTCTTAGACTCCCCCACCATAGGAAACATTCACTCCACATCCACTCTATGAAGCCTTTCACCATTCGATAGGTTTCAATAAGATGCCCCCCTCATTCTTCTGAATTTCAATGAGTGCAGGCACCAAGCCATCAAATGCTCCTCATATGATGACTTTCAATCCCAGAATCATTCTTTTGAACCCTCTCCAACGTCAGCACGTCTTTCCTTAGATAAGGGGCCCAAAGTTGCTCACAATACTCTAAATAATGCCTCACCAGTGCCTTATAAAGTCTCAACATTATTCGTTTCTCTGGACTCTATGACAGATGTAATCCATGCTGAAGGTTTAATATTCGTTCACGTGTAAGATCACAAAACAAGATACTGTAAAATTCCCTGCACATGCTTCAGAATTTGTAGACCTTCAAGTCAGGATTATGTCAGAGTGGTGATCTTAATGCTTTACCTCGTCAGGGCTTTGGCAAAGAGAGGCTTCACTCAAGGAAAGAAAAGTTCAGATTTTTTTTCTTTCTCTTCTTTATGTCTACTCAGCTTGGTAGAGATGACAGGCAGGAACGTGTAATTCTCCTCTTGCAGGATGTAGGAAAGCAGGGAGACCGCCAGTATCCCTGACAACGACAACTGCGAGAAGTGCATCCAGCTGCAGCTTCCAACAAATCGCATTAAGGAGCTGGAGCTGGAACTGGATGAACTCTGGATCATTTGGGAGGCCGAGGGGATGATAGATAGGACATATAGAGAGGTCGTTACACCCAGGATGCAGGACACAGGAAACTGGGTTACAGACAGGAAGGGGAAAGGGGTTAAGGAGCCAGTGAAGAGTACCCCTGTGGCCATCCCCCTCAACAATAGGTATGTCGATTTGGATACTGTTGGGAGGGGGAGGGTTGATCTAACAGAGGAAAGTCTCAGTGGTCGGTTCTTTGGCACTGAGTCTGCCTCTGTGACTCAGACGGGAAGGTGGTGAAGAAGCATGTGAGGGGAATGGACAGGAGGTTGTTAGGGCAAGAACAAGATCCCCAGATGGTATGTTGCCTCTCGGGTGCCAGGCTCCTGGATATCTCAGGTCGAGTTCTCAACATCCTTAAGTGGGAGGGTGAACAGCAAGAACTCGTGGTCCATGTAGGTACCAATGACATGGGTAGGGCGAGTGATGAGGTTCTGCATAGAAAGTTCAGGGAGTTGGGTGCTTAGTTAAAATGCAGGACCTCCAGGGTTGTGATTGCAAGAATGCTACCCGTGCCACTTGCTTGTGAGGAAGATTATACAGTTTCATATGTGACTAAGGCGTTGGTGTCGGAGGGAGGGCATAAAATATCTGGATCATTCATGTCTCTTCCAGAAGGGACAGCTTGCACCTGAACCGGAGGGGGACTAATATTTCAGTGGGATGGTTTGTTGCTGCTGCAGGGTGGGGTTTAAACTAGAGTTGCAGGGGGATGGGAACCAGAGGGCCAGAACAGTCAGTGGAGAGGTTGTGGAGGCAGATTTTGGTAAGACCTCGGACAAAGCCAGGAATCAAAAGGTTGAGCATGATGTGACAAATTCGAAAAGGGTAAATGCAGGACTGAAGGTGTTGTACCTGAATGCACGTAGCATACGGAATAAGGTAGATGGACTTGCAGCACAGTTGCAGGTTGGCAGGTATGATGTTGCAGGCATCACGGAATCAAGGCTGAAAGATTATAGCTGGGAGCTTAGTGTCCGAGGATACACTTTGTATCGAAAGGACGGGCAGGAAGGCAAAGGGGGCAGCGTGGCTCTGTTGTAAAAATGAAATCAAATCATTAGAAAGAGGTGACTTAGGGGCGGAAGGTGTTGAACCATTGTGGATAGAGCTAAGGGACTGCAAGGGTAAAAAGAGCATGGAGGGAGTTGTATACAGATGTTACCTGCAACTTACAAGGGAAGATGGAAAATGCATGCCACAGGAGCATTGGTGTGACTAGGGTCCTGAGCTACCTATACTTAAATGCAAGTATTGTAAGAAAGGCGGATAACAGTGCTGAAGGTGAGGTGGCTGGTTTACAATCAGAGGCAATGTGTAGTGGGGAGAGGCAAAATTACAGTTAACAGGATGAGTTGCTCTGTAAAAAGCAGGCAAATTTGAAGAGGGTGAACGCAGGACTGAAGATGTAGCTAAGATGGAGCTAAGGATGAAATTCACTCTGAAATTTGAGAAGGAGAAGCTGAAGTTGGGTGTAACAGTACCACAGGGAATTACAGAAGCATGAGAGAGGAGTTGGCCAGAATTAATTGGAAAAGAACACTGGCAGGAATGACAGGAGAGCAGCAATGGCTGGAGTTTCTGGAAGCAATTCGAAAGGCATAGGACATATACGTCCCAAAAAGGAAGGAGTCACCAGGACCAGATGGTGTACAGCCCAGAGTTCTGAGAGAGGTGGCTGAAGAGATCTTGGAGGCATTAGTAATGATCTTTCAATCATCGCTAGTTTTGGGATGGTTCTGGCAGACTGGAAAATTGCAAATCACTCCACTCTTCAAGAAGGGAGAGAGACAGAAGAAAGGAAATTTAAGGCCAGTTAGTCTGACCTCAGTGGTTGGGAAGATGTTGGAGTCAATTATTAAGGATGAGATCTCAGGGTATTTGAAGACCATGATAAAATAGGCTTTAGTCAGCATGGTTTCCGCAAGGGAAACTCTTGCCTGACAAATCTGTTGGAATTCTTTGAGGAAGTAACAAGCAGGATAGACAAAGGGGAATCAGTTGATGTTGTACACTTGAATTTCCAGAAGGCCTTTGACAAGGTGCCGCACATGAGGCTGCTTAACAAGCTACGAGCCCATGGTATTACAGGAAAGATTCTAGCATGGATAAAGCAGTGGCTGATTGGAAGGAGGCAAAGAGTGGGAATATAGAGAGCCTACTCCAACTGGTTGCAGGGGATTAATAGTGTTCCACAGGGGTCTGTGTTGAGACCGATTCTTTTTACGTTATATTACCGATTCAATCACTTGGCTGATGGAATTGATGGCTTTGCTGAAAAGTTTGCAAATTAAATTAAGATAGGGGAGGGGCAGGTAGTTTTGAGGAAGTAGAGAGGCTACAGAGGACACAGGCAGATTGGGAGAGTAGGGAAAGAAATGGCAAATGGAATACAGTGTCGGGAAGTGTATGGTCTGGCACATTGGCGGAAGAAATGAAAGGGTTGACTATTTTCTAACTAGATAGAAAATACAAAAAACTGAGGTGCAAAGGGAGTTGGGAGTTCTTCTACAGAATTCCCTAAAGGTTAATTTGCAGATTGAGTCTGTGGTGAGGAAGGCAAATGCAACATTAGCACTCATTTCAAGAGGACTAGAAGATACAGTGCCAATAAAAAGCATTCACCCCCTTGGAAGTTTTCATGTTTTATTGTTTTACAACATTGAATCACAGTGGATTTCATTTGGCTTTTTTTGATTCTGGTCAACAGAAAAAGACTCCTTCATGTCAAAGTGATCTGTTAATTACAAATACAAAACACAAACTAGTTGATAGCATAATTATTGACCCCTTTCAAGTCAGTATTTAGTGGATGCACCTTTGGCAGCAATTACAGCCTTGAGTCTGTATGGAGAGGTCCATATCAGCTTTGTACATCTAGACACTGTACTTTTTCCACATTCTCCTTTACAAAACCACTCAAGCTCAGTCAGATTGCATGAAGATTGTGAGTGAACAGCTCTTTTCAAATCCAGCTAGAAATTCTCAATTGGATTGAAGTCTGGACTCTAACTTGGCCACTCCTGGACATTAACTTTGTTGTTTTTACACCGTTCCTATGTAGCTTTGGCTTTATGCTTGGTGTCATTGTCTTGCTGGAAAACAAATCCCCCAAGTTGCAGTTCTCTTGTGGACTGCATCAGGTTTTCCAGAACTTTGCTGCACGAAATTTACCCTCTACTCTCACGAACCTGCTGCAGTGAAGCATCCCCACAGCATGATGCAGCCGCCACCATGCTTCACAGTAGAGATGGGTTTTTTTATGGTGTGCGGTGTTTGGCTTATGCCAAATATAGCAATTAGTCTGATAGCCAGAAAGCTCAACTTTGCTTTCATCAGACCATAGAATCTTCTTCCAGCTGACCTCAGAGTCTCCCACATGCCTTCTGGCAAACTCTAGCCGAGATTTCATGTGAATTTGTTTCCACAGTGGCTTTCTCTTTGCCACTCTCCCGGAAAACTGCAACTGGTAAAGCTCCTGGGTAACAGTTGTTGTATGTGCAGTCTCTCCCATCTCAGCCACTGAAGCTTGTAACTCCTCCAGAGTTGTCATAGGTCTCTTGGTGGCCTCCCTCACTAGTCCCCTTCTTGCATGGTCACTCAGTTTTTGAGGATGGCCTGCTCTAGGCAGATTTGCAGCTGTGCCATATTATTTCCATTTCTTGATGATTGACTTAACAGTACTCCAAGGAATATTCAGTGACTTGGAAATGTTCTTGTATCCGTCTTCTGACTTGTCCTTTTCAATAACCTTTTTGTGGAGTTTCTTGGAGTGTTCTTTTGTCTTCATGGTGTAGTTTTTGCCAGGATGCTGACTCACCAACAGCTGGACCAACAGGTGTATTTTTACTACAGTCATTTGAAACAGCTTGACTGCACACAGGTCTCCAAAAGCAGAACTTCATTCAATTATGCGACTACTAAAACCAATTGGCTGCACCAGTGATGATTTGATGTGTTCTATTAAAGGGGATGAACACTTACGTAATCAATTATTTTATATTTGTAATTAATTTAGATCACTCTGTAGAGATCTGTTTTCACATTGACATGAAAGAGTCTTTTTCTGTTAATCAGTGTCAAAACAAAGCCAAATTGAATCCACTGTGATTCAATGTTGTCAAGCAGTAAAACGTGAAAACTTCAAAGGGGGTGAACACTTTTTATAGGCACTGTGAATGCAAGGATGTAATATTGAGACTTTATAAAGCACAGGCAAGGCCTCACCTGGAGTATTGTGAGTAGGGTTGGGCTCCTTATCTTGAAAAGGATGTGCTGAAATTAGAGAGGGTTCAAAGGAGGTTCACAAAAATTATTCCAGGATTGAATGACTTGTCATATGAAGAGAGTCCGATGGCCCTGGGCCTGTATTAACTAGAATTCAGAAGAATGGGGGTGGGGGGGGGGTGACCTCATTGAAACCTATCAAAAGGTGAAAGGATGTGATAGAGTTGATGTGGAGAGGATGTTTCCAATGGTAGGTGAGTCTAAGACCAGAGGACACAGCCTCAGAATAGAGGGGCATCCTTTTAGAACAGAGATGAGGGGGAATGTCATTAGCCAGAAGGTGGTGAATCTGTGGAATTCATTGCCACAGGCAGCTCTGAAGGCCAGGTCTTTATGTACATTTAAGGCAGAGGTTGATAGATTCTTGATTGGTCAGGGTATGATGTAGGGATACAGGGAGAAGACAGGAGATTAGAGCTGACAGGCAAAATAGATCAACCATGATGAAATGGTGGGGCAGACTTGATGGGCCAAATAGCCTCATTCTGATCCTATGTCTTATGGTCCTATGTTTGGATTCGACCTTGAAGACTAAAATAAGTTTCTTGATTCGGCAAAAGATAGCTTTCAAAGTCAGCCTGCATATTCTCATACTAAAGCTATTTATTAAATGACTGAGAGTACATATTTCCATTTACTATGGTTGTGATTCCATTATGATGACTCATAGTTTGTTTACTTGTAAAGAGCTTCAGAAATACGTGGGAGGATGTACAGAGTAACAATGGTGTGGTGTTGCTGTGGGCTCCACAATGCATGTCTGCTGTTGCCAAGTGTACCCACCCACAGCCACATGCCTTCACTATCATGCTGAACTCAGACCAGAAAGTAAACACTGTGTATTTTTAAATTTCCTTTTCCTTTAGGGGTGAGGTCAAATATTGTGCAATGCAGGATAGAGTTGGCTTAATTGGCCTCTCATTAGAACTCATTAATTAACAATTGTTAATAGAAGCCATTAAGGGATGCTCAGTTGAATTGGTCTCTGTTCAAGTGCTAATTAAAAGCTCAAGAGTAGGCTGAAGTCAGAAACTTGGTTATGATGCTTCAAGCTGGTATCTTAAAGGGTGGGTGATGTCTTTGATACTTCTCTTGCAATCGCAAGACCCCGTTGAACATTGATTATGTAAGAGGCCGCAGGCCTGTTTCTCTTGTCTGGTGGCGTGGGAGCTGTGTAGCCTCAGTTGTAGCGAGGACTAGGCCTCAAGCTGTGGGCTTGCCTGCTGCTAGATGCCAGAGGCAGTGCAGCATGGTATCTATGCTCAGTTGGGGGCTGGCCTCTCCCATCAGTGCTGCCCTCCAGTGGCCGATTGATGGATTGACAGGCTGGATTGCTGTGGCTGCACACCACCAGTAATCCGTACAAACAATTCGCGGGACATGTCGCTCTAGGTCTTGGACTATATATGTGTTGGTTTTTTTTGCTCACTATTTTGAATGTGCTTTTATGTTCTACATCTTGGCCCTAGAACAATGCTATTTCATTCAGCTGTGTTCATCTATGAACCATAGAACCATAGAACATTACAGCACAGAAACAGGCCCTTTGGCCCTTCTTGGCTGTGCCGAACTATTTTTCTGCCTAGTCCTACTGACCTGCACCTGGACCATATCCCTCCATACCCCTCTCATCCATGTACCTGTCCAAGTTTTTCTTAAATGTTATAAGTGAGTCCGCGTTTACCACTTCATCTGGCAGCTCATTCCACACTCCCACCACTCTCTGTGTGAAGATGCCCCCCCCCAATGTTCCCTTTAAACTTTTCCCCCTTCACCCTTAACCCATGTCCTCTTTTTTTTTTCTCCCCTAGCCTCAGTGGAAAAAGCCTGCTTGCATTCACTCTATCTATACCCATCATAATTTTATATACCTCTATCAAATCTCTCCTCATTCTTCTACGCTCCAGGGAATGAAGTCCTAACCTATTCATCCTTTCTCTGTAACTCAGTTTCTCAAGTCCCAGCAACATCCTTGTAAACCTTCTCTGCACTCTTTCAACCTTATTAATATCCTTCCTGTAATTAGGTGACCAAAACTGCTCACAATACTCCAAATTTGGCCTCATCAATGTCTTATACCTCACCATAACATCCCAACTCTTATACTCAATACTTTAATTTATAAAGGCCAATGTACCAAAAGCTCTCTTTATGACTCTATCTACCTGTGATGCCACTTTTAGGGAATTATGTATCTGTATTCCCAGATCTCTCTGTTCTACTGTACTCCTCAGTGTCCTACCATTTACCTTGTATGTTCTACCTTGGTTTGTCCTTCCAAAGTGCAATACCTCACACTTGTCTGCATTAAACTCCATCGGCCATTTTTCAGTCATTATTACAGCTAGGCCAAATCCCTCTTCAAGCTTTGAAAACCTTCCTCAGTGTCCACTACACCTCCAATCTTTGTATCATCAGCAAATTTGCTGATCCAATTTACCACATTATCATCCCGATCATTGATATAGATGACAAATAACAATAGACCCAGCACTGATCCCTATGGCACACCACTAGTCACAGGCCTCCACTCAGAGAAGCAATCCTCCACTACCACTCTCTGGCTTCTCCCATCGAGCCAATGTCTAATCCAATTTACTACCTCACCATGTATACCTAGCGACTGAATCTTCCTAACTAACCTCCCATGCGGGACCTTGTCAAAGGCCTTACTGAAGTCCATAAGGTTGATTGATAATTAAAGTTGAATTTAATTGATTTCTGATTTGATAAAGACCTGTTTAAAGAGACATAAAGCCTAATGTCAATCAGCACCTCAGTATTTCCTGTACCTAAGAAAGTGGCCACTGAGTAAATGTTTGTGGGTTTCTGCTGCTGTAGCTCATCCGCTTCAGGATTTGACATGTTGCACGTTCAGAGCTGCTCTTCTGCACAACACTTTTGTTATATGTGGTTATTTGAGATACCGCCACCTTCCTGTCAGCTTGAAGCAGTCTGGCCATGCCCCTCTGACCGTTCTCGGTAGCGTGACTCTATTAAAGCTCGGGGTGTCAGAGTTCAGAGTTCAATTCAGGCGTCCTCAGTAAGTAAGTTTGTATGTTCTGCCCACGCGCATGTGGGTTTCTGCCAGATGC